>NC_092205.1:61516508-61666448 GCF_043381705.1 Parasteatoda tepidariorum | reverse complement strand
CCTATTTAAATTTAATATATATATATATATGTTGTATTCTATCTATATTTGGAAAAAACATAGTGGAAAAAAATGTAGTAAAGTATCATGATTTTATGGGGATATTTTTCCCTAAAAATTGAAAAATTCGGATGGGATCTATCTAAAAGTATAATGTATGCTTGTGATAGAATTTATGGTTTTTGATTTAAAAGTTTGAAATTTTGAATTGGTGACAATTTCAGTAGTAATTTATCTTAGAAGCTACTGAATGTAGTAATTTATCTAAAGTACTTCTGAAGAATGTCAGTATAACTAGAAACGTTTCAGCTATTTTCAAATGATAAAAAAAAGAAGAGAAAAATGTTGTGTGTGTAGTAAAGTTACTAAATAAAGTAAGTACAAATAGCGTACGGGGATATTACAAAATTTTTTAACGAACAAATATTTAAAATATTTCATTAAAAATATCAATAAATTAAAACAAAACAAAATGAGTAGAAATTGAAACCTAAAGTTTGAATAATTTAATTTGTATGTAATTTAGGTTGAAACTAAATTTTTTCATCGGTAAATGTTTCATTAAAAAAATTTTTCGTTACAGACTTTACTTATTTGAAAGACACTAAAATTTACAATCATGCAAATTTTCGTGCCGTCAAATTTTTGCAAAAAATTTTTTTTAATCTAATTGCTTCAATCAAATGAAATCTGTTTTTCCGGGACGAAGTCGTTTCCCTCGCATTTGAATACATAAATTTCGCATTCTAGTGCATAACTTTTAGCATATTTTCAATCCGAAAAAAAACTTTTTTACAAATATTCACATTTTAACACAGAGTTTAGTTTTTTTAATTCAATGTAATTTACATGCTCTGGGGAATTTAGTACCTTTTTTATCCTAAAAAACTTTTTCATAAATGTCTAATTTCAATATTGAAATGAGTTTAGTACAACATAATTTGGATGCTCTGGTGCATTTCTTTTAGTATAATTTCAATCCGAAAATAAGTTTTCACGGATGTCAAATTTTAGTATAGAAATTAGTTTTTAATTCAGCATACTTTAGATGCTCTGGTGCATTCCTTTTATCATACTCTCAACCCGAAAATTAATATTTTCACAGATATCCCTTTTCAATACAGAAATTAGCTTTCTCATTTAATATAATTAACATATTTTATATATTTAGAATATTTTCAATCCAATTGTATTTCTTTTTCCTAAGAGTCTTTAAAGTTGCAAATTTTCAAGTTTATTCTCAATCCAAAAGGAACTTTCCTTACTATAATTCAGTATTTCTATTTCAAAAGCGTTTTTGAAACTCCAATTTTTTGGCGTAATCTCAATCCAAAAAAACTTTCGTTACCGTAATTCAATATTTCTAATTTCAAAGAATCTTTAAAATTCCGAATTTTTATTTTATTCTCAATCAAAAGAAGAAAAAAAAGAAATCTTTGGTTACCATAATTCATTATTTCTATTTCAAAAGGTCTTTAAAAATTCCGATTTTTTAACATAATCTCAGTCCAAAAAAACTTTCGTTACCGTAATTCAATCTTTCTATTTTCAGAGTCTTAAAAATTCTCATTTTTTAGTATAATCTCAATCCAAAAAAACTTTCGTTACCGCAATTTAATATAAGTGTTTATAAAGTCTCTTTAAATTTCTATATTTTGAGCATAATCTCAATGCAAAAAAAGAAAGAAAAAATCGTTACCGTAATTCAATGTTTCTATTTCCAGAGTCTTTAAAATTCTAATTTTTTAGCATATTCTAAATCCAAAAAACTTTCATTACTGTAATTCAATATTTCCAAAGAGTCTTTAAAATTCCAGCAGCAACAATGTTCTTAATAGATCTCAACATCTTTTGCTCTATAGAGAACCCCAAAATAGTATCACTTCAGGGGGTAAAGGGGAATCATAGACTTTTGAGGTAGCCGGAAGATAAATAGTCTAAACAACTTTACCTAACCTCACGCAACAATAGGCAATCATTACAATTTTCTCTTACGAAATCTTTTCCCAAGAAACGACCTATTCCTAAACAAGCGTCATGCCCTTCTGTTGTCATTTATCTTCAACAAACCACAGAAAAACTTCCATGAGGGTGGACCTCCAGACTACAAAGACTGTATTCAAGTTCGAATACACCCCTTTCTGCTTAATTGACTGGATCCAATTGTTTGGTTATGTCTTCGGAGCCCACAAACTCTGGTACCTCAGGTGTACCATCCCAGGGATATCTTTAGGGGTGTTTCTGGTTCTGGAATTCCTCAGGGGTTCTGGCAGGTAGGTGGAAACCTTGAAGCGATGGTTTTGTTTCTTTTGAGGGTGTACCTTTTTTTTTTCTTTTAAGAATAACCGGTTGCGAAATGTTTTTGTAACAAGTGAAAAGCAGCTGTTAACGAGGTTGGACTGTTTGATAGGTTGTCTGGGTAGGTATGCTTATCTCCTTAAAAACTCATTAAAGTCTCTTTTAAAAGATGATAAAACAAAAAGAGATAGGACGCCGAGTTTTGTTTTGAATTGGAAAGAAAGGATTACGTTTTTAGAGTTACAGTTCATGAATAATTGAAACATCACATTGCCATTGAAAAAAAAATATATGTAATATTTCATCAATAGCGTAACATAAAAACTCAGTTGTCAATATTTTCGACTTGAACATGTGTGTAGGTGGGTGAAATAAATCAGTGTCTTGATGTTGAATATTTCCGTGTACATTCATGTAGATATTTTGTATATTCCTGTCAATACTTTCAAGAAATGTAAACTATTTAAAATAACAATGTTAACATTAATTTTATGTACAGTGCTCAAAATAAATAAATAAATAAACGGGCCACACAACTTATCTAATGATCGGATGTTAACGCTTCTAGGACCCAATCTCACTGGTTCATACAGGTGACCTCGAATATGCTGGTTAATTGGTGCAGATGATTTTTAAATTACGAAATCAGACACAAAAACGTACTTTCTCTGTATAAAAATACCTTTTTTTGACGGATTCGGATTTCTGATCCCTAAAATGCAGGGAATAGCCGCAATCTAGGAAATATGGTCCTCATTGTTTGGTCAGAAGAGCGATCCAAAGTTTGGATCCCTGTAAGAGGATTGAAAAGTTTTTGCACATAATTGTAAAAACTACTTTCAATAAATATTTATTATTTTTTATTTTTTTATTTAATAATCTGAAAAATGTTTTATTCAAAGAGTTTAAATTGTGAGTTATAAAATTTTTTACATTATTTTAAATAAGTTTTTTTTAAAATTCAATTTCTCGGGAATTATTCAACCCATTTCGCTCAAATTGTGTATATTTCTATACAAAATTACATTTTTTATATTGATGTAAAAAATTGTGTACCTTACGATTCAAAAATTTTCTGAATATAATTTAAATAAAATGATAAAAAAATGTAAATATTTACTAAAAGTTGTATTTGTAAGTAATCTGGTCTCTACATCTTTTTTTATCTAGTTGCATAATAGCTTTTAGTTTCATTATTATGTTTGAATAAAAACAATTATCTTTTTCTCCATACATTCTTTGCCAGAATATTGATATTCGCAATACTATTTTTTCTACTATAATCATTTTTTAAAAAAAATTTTGGTATGATTTTATTTGCGATTTTTTTATTGTGCAGCTGTTTCCTTTAGTTTTTATACAGTTCCTATTTAAATTTAATGTTTACTTACAATGAAAAAAAAAACTTCAGACTTTCGATGTTAAGTCAGTGTAACCTTCAATTTTAATTAAAATTTTTATTTATAAAATTATTTTTCAAAGCTTTTAGTTTAAATATCGGTTGAAACTGAAGTACTCCTTTAAATATATCCATCTTTTTAGAGCTTTCTTTATTTTTAAGAAATAAATTTCAACCAAAAACTAAAATTGCAAAAGCTAATTAAGTTCTTATGCTTGCATAAAATATGTTATACTTGCACAGTGATTCTAGCTGACAAAAGTAAAGATACCAAAGATTAAATTTGAGGAGATTTTTTTGGCTATTTATTTGGCGACAGTGATGGAGTATAATTAATTATATCACCCTAGAAAGATCGATGTGTAGTTAGTCTACTACAGAGAAAACAGCAGCTGTTGGTTTTTTTCCCTTCTGTTTGTTAGTTAAGCAGTCTTTATTTATTCCCAATTCCTTCTACATTGTTTCCTGTCACACAAAAAACCGAAGTCTAGTAATTTATTTTTCATTCTCATATGAGTTAAGATTTGCTATTTTCTTCAAAGAAATTAGCCAATTTTCATATTAAGAAAATCATTGCTGGTATTATCTTTTATTATTTTTCGAAATTGCTCTTTTTTTTACTTTGTATTTAGTTTTATTTGTTTATTACACCTTTATAACATTTTAATTAGCTTTATTTGTTGTCGATTCCTTTTTTTGCTGTAAAATATAATTAACTCAAATTGCTGTTTTGACAGAAATTATTTTTCGAAATTACTTAATTATATTATTTATAATATGTAGCAAGTTTCTGTTCAGAAAACAAATATTATACCCATAATTATTATTATCATAGATTTTGATGTAATTTAAGTAAACGAAGAAATATTTACATATGGAAGTATGATTATAAGAAAACTGGTTTTAACCCTTTCACGCAGATGGGACGCCGGTATCCCTTTTATGTACATATTTTTTTTCCTGGCAAGCAAAAATGCATTTTAGCACTTTTTAATTATAAAAAAACAGTCTAACAGTTACTAAAAAAAATCTGTTAGATTATAGGAATTATATTTGTTCTAAAATATGATAATCATAAAACAGTAGTTAGAATTTTTTTTTTTCTGTTCATATTCAAAAATTTTATCAGTAATTAATTTTGTAATTTTTTTTTTACATTTCAATGATGAATAATTATTTTTCTTAGATCTAAATTACTGCAAATAAGTGCGAATTTAAAAAATTATTGTTTGAAAGTTAGCGATGTATGGGAGATTTTACCTTTAATACGAAAAAAGATAAAGGTGTTTGATGCTGTATTTCATACCATAAATTATTAAAATTTATGGTTATGAAATAACCATAAATATTTTTCACTTATTTCTCCCTAAATTAATACAAATTAATGAGAAAAAATATAAGAGATGTGTTCAATAAAACTTTTGCGTCAAAGGGTTATGAGTAATTGCCTTCTATAGTTTTACTTATACTTTGTTTACCCTAAGATAATTTAACTTATTCCTCAATTATTCTTGTTGATTTCGTGTGCTCCTCATTTACTTTTGTTAATTTTACTTATTCATTATAATTAATTTTTCTTAAATCTCGCTTATTTTCGTTAATTTCACTTATTCCGAATTCGCTTTCGCTGGTTATTTGAACTCCTCAATTACTTTCGTTAATTTTTCTAATTCCTCATTTACTTCCGTTAATCGGAATTATTCCTTATTTTTCATTCCTCAAATTGTAACACTTTTTACAGAAATTATTTTACTCCTCAAATAAATCGCCTCTTATCATAAATCAATTTTACCTCCAAGACACAAACAGAACATTACCACAATTTTTTTCTCCATTTTACGTTACGTATATGTTTAGGCCCGTTTGATTTTGTAGCAGTAAGTGCATTTTATCATAAGTTTCGCATAGCAAAACCGTATTCAATTGTTACGCCGTAAAATTGTATTAGTATGTTTCATTACGACATAACGCACTCAAACGGCATAATGGAATAAATCTATTATGCTGTTTGAGTTAGGCGCAGTATAGCCACCTAATTTTAAACGTCTTTTTCAATCCAAACAAATTCATGCCTTGTTATGTTTTTGCGTGATAAATTTTGCACTTAATAATAAATTATAAATAATAAATATTATAAATTATAAATATTATAAATAAATTATAAATGTTTAAATAATAAAATGTTCCAAAGTATTCGTCTTTTAATATTTTTTTCTGGGCAAATTTGTATTTGAAATTTAAAAGTTGTTTCCACCATTATCGCTGAACATATTTCACACAAAATTCTTCTAAAAATTAAACAGAATGATTCTTCCAAAAAAAATTCTTGCATCAATGAAATTCAGTAATTTCTTTTCTTGAAAATCAATTATAGTTAAAATTGCCAATGTCTGAATAAGAAGAATTATCTAGAAGTGTTAAGTTATTTCGTTTGATAATTTTTGCGTCTAGTCATTCGAATTATATTCTTCATCATTCCTGCCTTATTCTATTTTTTCATTACAGAACCCTTCATAAAAAAGAAAGTTCGAGAAAATCCAGCTAATTTTCTCAATTCAAAATTATTAACTTTCTCCCTAAATTAAATTAACTTCCACGAATAAAATCGTCTGTGATCAAGCTATAAACTGAAAACAAATAAGTTCAACAACGTTTTTTTTCCTTTTTTTTTTCTCAGTAGCACTTTTGTCTGTTGCATTGGTACAAATTCTTCCCAAAGTTAAAATGTAATTTAATTGACGAAACTGGACGGAGAATTCACATCAAAAGAATAAATTTTATTTTCTTCCTTCTAACAAATTATAAAGAAATACAGTTGAAATTCTCTTAAAGAACTGCTGTTTTTTTTGAGAAAAAACAGAAAGTCGTCTGCTACTTTATTCTCACATTCTTTAATTATTTCAATCAAGAACTGATCAAGTTCGTTAACAACGTTCGAAGGGATAGTTGGAGGTTGTTTGATGGGAGGGTACCGAAGAAGTAGAATCTTTGCTATAGAACGAACATCCTCCATAAAAAGCAAGAAAAAAGTATATTTCCTTTTAGTTCCATCTGAAAATGAGTAATAAGAGTTGCTGTTAATAAAAAGAATTTTTTTTTCTTCATTAAATAGGGCTCTTGACATTTTATCGCTAAAAACAAATCTTAAATGGCGGCACAAGTGTGCAACAGTTTCGTCTTCTCTTCATCATTTAAGGCTAAATGGTAGCGTGTGCGGAAAAAAAAATTAAACTTAAGAGACGCCTTGTTTGATCCGGAACTGAAAATGAACCTAGGCGTTTTCATTCTTTTTCGAAGTTGAAAAAGGGACCTGACAAATTGAAATGTCTGTTTCTAAAAACAATTTTTTTTTTTCATTAGTCAATCATTACTTATTGTCATTCTTGGAATTTTGTGGAATTCATGTTTTATTCATGTTTACAACGAACCCAATTTCGGGTTTAAGACTATCAATGTTCAAATCCATAGCCTTGTAATTTTGAACCCAATCCAAAAGAGAAGGTAACTCCTGTATCAAGTATTGGGGGAAAATTGCCATCGTGGAAGACTTTTTCGATGGAACTAACACACATAATCTGTGTACCACTGTGGATATTTTACGTCATCACTGTGGTTTGAGCGAGTCGGTTGCGGAATTCGTATCGACCAGACATCGTTTGAATTCGAACCCGGTTCATCTCATTGAAGTCGAACGCTTTATCCCCTGAGCCACCAAGGTTCCTTGAATTCATATTATTCATTATGTAAGTTAGCCATTCACTCTGGAACAAAAACTCGAGAAGCTTTCACGAAGTTTGATGCGGATTTACAAAATGTTCGCCCCATTATTTCGAATACTCCAGAAATAAGTATCTAAAAGGATTCTTAGAATTGAAAAAGAAGGTGATTTTGCAATTTTAAAAAAAAGTAATTTCTTTTTTGGCTAATGAAAACATATTAAAAAAAAATTCAAACCAGGCGATTTTCATGACGTTCTGCATCTTTATATTATTTATAGAGTTCTGTTTATGGAGTTCTATTTATGCTGTTAAAAAATGTTACACAATATAGGAAATGCACAATATATGTAAAACAAATGGATTGTGTAACTTCTTCCAGGGGTTAGAAGCATACACCCATCAGTTTCGGAAAACTGGGCAAGATTATCAGAATAAAGTTAACTTTAATGACATTAGCAAAACGAATTGATAATTAATGGAAAACGAATTATTGTATCCCACCCTGTACTTCAAATGTTAGAAACATGATATTTTTTTTCAACTTTCAATTTGTGATTTTCTTGCTTATTTATTAAATTATAGATAATTAATAATCGTAATTTTTATTCTTTATAGATCCATGGTGGGATGAAGAATTTGACGAAAATGTTCTGTTTGAAAAACTAAAGTAAAAGTAAGAAATTAAATAAAATTTATTCTTAAATTTTGTTCTCATGGCAGCACATTTAAACATTTTGTTAACGGCTTGGAAACACAGTTTTGTATCGAATACTTTATTTGAATATGTATGCAATAATGAGAAGAAAAAAATACACTATTAAAATTATTGCTACTTTAATGTTTCTGCTCTAAGTTTTTAAATTTTTACTCTATGTAAATTAGTTAAAGGTAATTATATATTTTGAGAACTTAGTTTTATAAGTTAATGCTGTGAAGTGTTTATCGTCCCAACTTTGCATTTAGGAAAGAAAGGAAAATATTCAGATAAAAGAAGTTATCTTTAAAAACAAAATTGGTTAAAATTAATCACAGTACAAACAAAATTACAATACACAATAAACTGATGTACATTTTCCCGGCAATGATTTTTGGTTTGTTATTGTAGGAATACGTTTGTGCCTTTGTTGAAAAAAAATTTCTGGGACAAATTTTATCATATAATATAAGTTTTGAATCTCGTTAAAATATAGAACAGTTACAACTCTATGTTTCTCCGATTAACCACTTCCTTCCGTTTAGCTCGATCCTCAATGTGAAAATGAAATGAAAAGAAAAAGAAACGAACAAAACACAAAACGAAATCTATAAAGTCAGTAGCGAATTCAAATGAACTTACTTGTACAGGAAAATTTTCAAGAATGATTTAAAAAATTTCCGTAAAAAGACTGCCAGATTACAAAATATGAAAACAGAAGCGCAAATTGAGTTAAAAGCGTAAATAGAGGGGGATTTTGTTTTTTAGCATGTTCTAACTGCAATACTTAAGCGCGTTTTGTTTGTTTGTTAACAAGGATTGACCCCAAAGTGGGTGTGCGTCATTTGTTGATGAGCTGTAACTAATTTTAAAGCTTTTGAGAACACTATTCTGTTTACTAAGCAGAACACAACAAATCATACATTTCTATTTCTTTTCATTTTTCCTTAAATGATTTTTAAAATCGTTGATCATTTTCGGAATTGTAACAAAGTGTAACTATTCAAGATTTTATAAATAAAATTGATCAGTTACTTCTCAATCGTTATACTTTTCAGTCAGACTTAAATTTGACTCAATTCTAAAAGCAAATTGAACTAATGAAAATGTAGAAATTTATTTTCGCAACAAATTTCGCGATAACACACACAACTAAGTCGATTAACTTTTCCGTCAACTTCCACTAACCATACGGAACACAAGAGGGAATTAATTGCGAAAGCTGTTCTTCAAATTGTTTACTTTCAAACTGTTTGATGCTACGAAGAATTTAACTAACTAGTAACTAAGTAACCTTTTCGTGAAGTTTGATGACGTTAACTTTGCAAAAGAATCACACTTCAGACTTATCTTGTTTTAAAAGTGGGGAAGATATTCTCTGTTTTTCTTTCTTGAAATTATAAGTTGGGAGAACCGATGTTTTGGTGGGCAAGGTTATTAAAGTATTTAGTAATATGTCATTGAGTTCTTTAAAGTTGTTATTCGGAGATTTTCGCAACTAATTTGTGACATTCTTCCCGTATTTTAACTTAGTTATTTACACCTTGGATTTGTTTACGTAATATTGGCAGGTATGTGATTTTTCCCTGAAGGAAAACGTTGGGGAAATTAACTTGTCAATGCAATCTGAATGTTTGAAATTACTTTTTGAGGGAAAATTTAATGAATCATACTTGATGCCGGAATAATTAATTATCTGCATTACTTAATTAACAGACGAGGATGGACTTGCCAATCTCGTGCAACTATAGTTTTTTTTTTGGGCTTATAGATCCATNTTTATTAGTTGCAGTAATACATGCAAAAGACAGAATATAAATATCTTGTTTATTTTCGAAGTTATGAATTTTTGAAGTTGTAAAGAGAATTTTAGAACACCATATATATATATATATATATATATAAAAGATGTTGACTGTAACATTGCATGGTTTGATAAATCTCTTCATTACATGAATTGATAAAAGTAAGTATATTAAATCGACTGTAAGGGAGAGATAATTAATTAAATTTCTAATTGAAGAGCTTGCGGTGAAATAATGATAAGTCACATCTTCACATTTTTCAGCAGAAAGTTTTTAGTGAAAAACATGCTGTGTAGGAAATTGTGCAATATGCTGTTATAGTGCTGTAAATTTCAGAAAATTTTAACCTATATATTTGAACTCAATTTGAAATAAAAATATCGACTATGGAAAAAGCGTGACTTATCTTTATCAAGCACTTTGATTAATTTATTTCATAACTATTTGAGTACTAGTTTTAAAAGTAAGTGCACACATAAGTACCCATCATCAAACCAGTCCCTGAAAAGAAATGTGATTGCATGCCTATAGCACTTTCTGTATAAAACATCTCGATTAAATTTGAGTAAATTGATTCGAAAATTTAACAGAAAGAATATATCTCTTCCATTATCCATCTCTTCCATATCTATCGCCACAGTACTGAAGGACTTCAAAAATTAAAAATTTTTAGGATTTAATAAGCTATGGAATTAAAAATAACGGTTTTTTATGTTAAATTTTACTGAATCTTTACTTGGGTGACAACTACGGGTTTTAGGCATTATGGTGATTGGAATTCGTAAATAAAAGACTTCTAACTGTGTCAATATTAATAGATTTGGTGCTTATTATCACAATAACCCTAATACCTGTAATTACTATAGTAATATAGGTATTTATTAGTAATATATATATATTACTAATAAATTACCACAATCAATTCATCGCTGGACACAATAATACTTTGAGGATTTTTTAAGTCAATTACAAAATTGATTAATTCATAATCCTCGGAAATGCCATAATTATTTGACGAATAACAGTAATCTGCAATTTTCAAACTTAAAACCAAGCACTTTTTCTTCGCCTTAATGCTATTTTCATTATCTACACTTCATTTTCGTATTTTTTCCATTATCCTCAGATCCCAAGATAAATGATTGCGGCATATGTAAGGCCTAAAAACCCTCTTCATGCGTCTCTGAATTGCCCGTCACACTCAATGTTTTCGGGATAAAAATATAAAATCCACATGGTATTTCTGAAAATACAACTTTTTCCAGAACTGTTTAGAAAATGATGGATGACCGCTCGCTTCAAGAAAAAGTATTTCAAAACCACTCGATCGGAAGTTATAGGGGATAGCATTTTCAAAAGCATTTTCTTATAACAAGAAGAGGAGTGTAATTTCGAAAATATTTTATCTTCTTTTTTTATTATTATCCAACGCTCTATTGTACACGAAGGAGGTACATAAGAGATTTTGCAAGAAGCACTTGCATGATAAAGTACCTGCGAATTTATGCTACCATGCTTTGTGTCAATAGATTACGTTGTTTTCGTTGCTCGATATTAGGCTATAGAAAAAGGGATAAAAACTTTATTTAGATATATATGCCAGAGGATAAAATGCCTGGACAAAGTTGAAATAATTTTAAATTTAGAATAGTGGGCGAGGGAATTTTATCTAAATTTGAGCTGTAACGTTTTGAAATACTTTAAGCGAGTTCAGCGTGTTAGGAGTATTTTATGACATACCTTACTATCGCTTGTTAAAAGCTGCTGTTGATAGGGTAGCTTAAGCATTTTGCTTTTCAAAATGGTTCAAAAATAGCTATCACACCCTGAAAATTCTAAAAATTTTTAAAATACAAAAAGATTATAATAAGTAAAAAAGTAAAAAGAGAAAATTAAAAAAAATTTAAACCAATTTTAAGTATTTTTTTTCGGGGAAAATATAATTCATTATGTATTAGCTTCTTTCCCGAAATTTCACAACGCCATATTAGTGTTTCTACAATATGAATAAATAAAGCTAATAAATTTTTTTTTAGCATCTAATGAACATAAAGCTTATTAAAATCTTCAAAGTGATAGATATTATTATTTTCATTTTCACACCTAAACATGAGCTACACGGAACATTATGAAAATACGTACACTAAACTAAAAAAAAAGGTCCAAATAAAACTTTGTTTTCTTTGTTGCGTCGTGTACGAGCAAAAAAATTTATAAGTAACAATTTTTTATAAATTCTTTTGTCTTATTAAAGTTGGACAAACTAAGAACAGGTGTAAATATGAAAATACACATTCTTTTTAGCAGCAATACTAGACAACTCATAATTCAACTTGAAGGCAATCTTCGTTCAAGCAAACCTTTCTAAACCTTCCAAACTAAAGCAATTCTTATGCATTTTGCTTCGCAATGAAAACTTTAAACCCACTTATCTCAAAACATGATTTTTTTGAGTTTTGCCGCTATTGCAGCCCATGAACGATTCAATTAAATTTGAAAAATAAATTAACACGGCTTTAACAATGTTTTCGATTTAGAAAAAATTAAAAATAATTTTAATCCACTTTCAAACATTTTTTTTTTTCGGCGAAAAAATAATTTATTACATATGAGCTTTCTTTCCGGAAATGCACAATCGTTACATGAATAATGTTTTAGCATTATAATATTTGCTTCATGTTTTTCTGTTACGCTATGCACAAGCAACGATATTAATAAGCAATAATTTTTTAAAAAAACATTTCATTGCTTATCAAAGTTGGTCAAATAGTCTTCAATCACATTTAATTAAATTTGAAAAATAAATTAACTCGCCTTAAACAGATTTGGTGATTTAGAAAAAATTACAAATATTTTTTTATTCTTTTTTAAATATCGAACATTTTTTCCCTGTGAAAATATAATTCATTACATATGAGCTTTCTTTCCGAAATTGCACTATCGCAACATAAATAGTGTTTCAGCATTATAATATTTGCTTCATGTTCTTTGGTTACACTACATTCTAGCAACAAAATTAATAAGCAATAATTTTTAAATAGTTTATTGCTAATCAGAGTTGGACAAATCACCTCGTATTTTCAATAACCATTTAATCAAATTCGAAAAATAAATTAAAATGATTTTAGCAAGTTAGGCTGTTTAGCGGCAATTAAAAGTGTTTTCAAGCCACTTTCAAACATAAAGTAATTTTTGCTGAGAAAATATAACTCATTACATATGAACTTTCTTTCCGAAATCGCACAATAGCTACATAAATAGTGTTTTCGCATTATAAATAAATTAAACTAATTATTTTTTTTTAGCATTTACAATCACAAAACCTATTAAAATCTTCAAAGTACTTCTGACATTTTCTTTATGTATCTATAGATATTATCTTCGCCTCTGAAATCCGCTTAATTCTAATTTATTCAATCTCTTTATTTTAAAACTAATGTACTTTTACCACGTTGAATATGTATGTTTATATGCAATTCAAAAACTCTTTATAGCGTAGAACTTCCATGATGAAGTACTAAAATTGAAATGGGGAATTTAATTAAAAAAAACCGCTTTTAAATTATGTTAATCTTTAATGATATTAAAACGAAAAACCTTATTTTTTTCAAAGCTCGCTCGCGAAGGAATAATAACTTAAACTGTAAATAAAATAGTTCAATTAAAAGTACGTAAATTAAAAAGAGAACGCAAAAAAATAAAACGTTGAAAAAATGAAAGAAGAAATTAAAGGAAAAAACTGGCTGCTAAAAAAACAAAAGATTTAAATAATTAAGTTATCATTGTTATGCTTTACACTTTGGATTTAATTAGCTTTCTTGACACCAGTTTCATTTTAATTTATTTTTTATTTCAATAAAAGGTAAATACAGAAGTACTAGAGTACTGTCACGTGCACAAAAAAAGATAATTCAAAGAGTACAACTTCAATTACCATTACGGGGTAAGAAGTTTTTTTCTTCGTTTATCGATTTACATATGAATAACACTATATAACACTCATAAATTAAGTTCTTATTGAGAAATTTTTTCAATTAAAGTAATGTTTTGATTTTTTTTTCTTGAAAAGTGTTTAATTTGTTCTGGATAGAACGTTTTTTAGGAGTTTACATAAGGAAAAAAAAAGCAGCTATTCCCTATAAGTGTATAGAAGAAAATTAAAACTTTTTAAATGTATTCTTTAAAAAAAAAACTTATCATTTAAATCACATTATATCAAGAAATATTGTGATAGGAAACATATTTTATGGGGAAAAAATTCATTTTATTAATAGTTGTAAAAAGAAATAGTAATGGATATTCATGAGATTCTAAGTAAAAATATTGATAAAAGGTAAATGTTCCAAAACTATATCTTAGAGAGGGTTTTTGATTTAAATCTTTTAATCTAAATCATGGAATAAAAAATGAATTTTTTTTTCACTTATCGCATAAAATGTGAATAGCCTTATAGGTCGAGAGCAATCTTCATGGTATTTTTTCCAAAGTTTGTGTGGTTTATTACGTTTAGACACTAGAATTCTGGAAAAATATATCGTTTTATTATTATTTTTTATTTATTTAAAAGGGAAAATACTCAAATATTCAATTCCCTTAAAGCCGACTGCATATTTATTAAAAACTTCAATGCGCGAATATCTGAATCATACATTTTTCATAGCGACGAAGTTAATATCTGATACAAATCTTTACCGAATTGCTTCAAATTTAAATTGTAAATTTAAGTTAACCTTCTCTACTGCAGTAAGTAGGATTTACTTATATTTATTGCTTAGTTTTTTGTTATAAATGTGCGGCCATGGGAAAAGTAAGGATTAATACGAAGGTTTATTAAAAAAAATTATTATAGAAAAAAGTATAGCAATTAGAGTTTAGTCGTACAATTCAACAGTAGTGTGCTAAAGCAATGCTCTCCAACGTTTTTATTGCCACGGACCGGTCAACATTCGATAATTTCACTGCGGCCCTCTGACGTTAGAGGGGACTCACGTTTATTGTTTACATTCTAGATTGTTTTGATTTCATCACTTTAATTTAATTTTATTTAAACATGCCTTCAAAATTAAATACAATTGCATGTGGGTTATTGATGCAGCTTTAGGTGAATTATCTCAGCTCTCGGTGAACTTCTCGTCCATGGTAATTCCTACAAACCAGAGAGAAATACTCAACAGTAAATGAAATGGAAATAATTTAATGTTCCTTGGGCGGCCCGATACTGTTTGATTCACCGCCCGGTGGTTGGAGATCACTGAGCTAAACCATCTTATTCCGAATTTTAAATTATTCCACGGTCTAGAATAGATCAAAATACGCTTAGAATTTTTCGTCGTGGTCCCGTGGGAAAATTAATACTACTATTGTACGTTGCTATAATAGAATTTTTTTTATTGTTTTACCTAACGTGGATTTATTACCATCGCTTTGCTAATATAAATTTTTATTGTTCAACAGTTGTATGCTAAAGCACCTTATTACTAATTTTGATTTATTCCACTGTCTAAAAGAAATTTCGTAAATATGCTTATAACTTTCCATCGTGGGGCCGTAGGAAAATTAATAATATAATTGTATGTTAATATAATGGTAAATTTTAATATTTACTGTTTTATCCAACGTGGATTTATTTACAACGAAGAAACAAGGAATAAATATTGAATATTCTATTATTGCAGAATGTTTCGGCGTTCTTTCTGTTTGGCAGGGAAAGAATTCCAACTTATGATTTGCACTATTTTACGTTTAAACCTTGTATCAAATAAATTGTATCACTCATCATTCCAGAAAGCAAAACCTCTAGCATATTTATTTTCCAATAAAAATCTTTTACAATAAAAATCTTTTAATAAAAAATATCTTCGTAATAAGATTTCATTGCGCTTTTTAATTCTCAAGAAAATAAAATTTCTTAGAGATTTATTGGCGCCACCGACATATGGCCGACCGGATACACGTCTCTAATAGATTCGTCAAGCTACCTACGTAAATCAACTTGACAATTCAATCCTATCAACAAAGCATACATCTCCGACCTTTCCAAACTTCTTATTTCAATACGGGAAGGGTGAAGGAAAAAAGCACCCGTAACAATACATAGCTCCACAAGCACACAAACCCCTTCCAAGGCTCTTATTCCATTGTGCATATCGAAAAATTCGATGGGTATCAAGGCACCTAAAAACGAATGTCTTCATCCTCCCTGGCTAGGCTATTATTGTAAGAGTAGGTTTGAGTATGCCATAAACAACCAAATCCGAGCAGGAACCCCTTTTTAGATGGTGCAGAATAAAATGTTAAGTTGAATTTGAATATGGGCAGTTTCTACCATTGTTGGAGTGGCTTGATCGAAAAGCAAATTTAACTTAACCCTCCGCACCCAGTAAGTATACATTGTTATTATTATTGCACTCCAAGAATGACTAGGAGGTCGGAGGTCACGCGAGGGGTGTATATAAAGAAGGTTTTTGTACAGTTTGTTACCTTTTATCATCAGACAAAAACAATGGGCTTTTGAAGTTTGTTTGTTTTCTCTCAAGTTCTCAAAAGCAAAGGTCAAAATATTTGAATTTTTTTTATTTCGCAAGGTGCCTCGCGAGTTTTTCCTCTACCGGAATTGGGTGTTTCTTGCCCTCTAGGCCTAAAGGGGAGGGTGCCAGTAAAATGATTTAGCTTCTAGTAAATACCCCCCTGTGTGTGCAAAAGTTATATTTAACAATTTTGGGAAATCCATATAGGTGTTTATGAAATTTCTAAATTATACGACGCCGATGTCATAAACTCATTTGTCTTCCATTTCTAGCACATTTTGCGCATGCTTCTCAAATGGTAATTTATATTTATCGTGTCACCTAGTAATTTGGAAATTAAAAGCTTCGCGAACAAAATTGTTTTCGAAAATGTGTTTACAAACTAATGTGCTAGTGATTTATGAAGATTTTGGAGTGCAGTGTACCTTTAAAGTACATTGTGATTACTCATTATTCTAAATTTAATTATCATTTGATTGGTAAATAAGCATCAATTTTTTCGTAAAGCAATAACAGTTACTTTTGAGAGAATAAGGAAAAAATTAAATTAACTAATGTAGCCAGTTTTTCCAACTAAAAAGCTTTGTGGGACGCAAGACATTCTCTAATATCAGCTGTACATAGCTGTGGTAGTTCAGGGGATAGAGTGCTCGCCTCGCCTATGAGGTGGCCCGGGTCCCAATTCCAGCGATAGCTGATCAATACGAATTCCGCACCCGGCTCGCACCAATCTCAGTGCTGATGTAAAACATTCTTAGTGGTAAACGGATCATGGGTTAGACTTTCCTTAGTGTCAGGCTAACCGTGGGAGGTTTTCGTGGTAAATCCCTCTCCATGCAAGCAAATGCGGGTTAGTTGCATCAAAAAGTCCTCCACGAAGACAAATTTTTCCCTATACTTAATCCAGAAGTTCCCCTGTTTTCTGGATTGGGATCAAAATTACAAGGCTTCGAACGTTGGTATTGGAAAACTCAAAAATTGATTCGGCTGTTCAATGACTGCTATAAAATAAAATATCAGTTGTACAATTTTCCTATGCATATATTTTGTTATTATTATTGTTAAGTTCTCATAATGAATGTGATAATTTCAAATTATTTATTTATTTATTACTATTTTTAGTATTTTAATTGCTCTACAACAGGGCTGTCCAACTGGCGGCCCGCGGGTCATATGCGGCCCACCAACACATATTGTGCGGCCCGCCAATTTCTTATTCAGGCTATTCGGCCTCAGTTTTCTCATTAAAATGTAAGCAAACTTTTATAATCCTTCTGTTCCATTGTTTTATAATTAATAATTCAACTATTAATTGTTATTTTATAAGAGGTAAGAGGTTATTGATCAACTTTTTCAAACTGCGGCCCGCCAGGTGATCAGTGATCAGAATTCTGGCCCGTGGGCTCTTTGCAGTTGGACAGCCCTGCTCTACAAGAACGAATGAGATACGGAAAATGTATAAATTTATCTATACTAATGTTCATTATCTATAGATTTAAGCAACATCTAAAATAATAACTATATAGAATTGAAGGATTTTAAAACGAAACCTAAAGTGAATTATAATTTATTTGTAGATTAGCCCTTAAAACAGATGAAACTTTTAATAATCTCTTTCTCAAAATAAAATAATCACTTCGTATAAATTATCTCTAATTCGTTGGAAATGCAATCTTTATTTATAAAATGAATCCATACTCAGCAGTAAAATGCATTTTAGAAACCAAAATACCATTCAATTTAATAAATATTTTGAGATTTCAATAATATTTTTATTTGATCTTATGATTAATAATTACGGCAGCAAGCCTAGCAAAGAAATTTGGATATTATGGATCAAATGACTTGAAAAGATATTTGAGAAAGAAGAGCGCATTTGTTTTATGAAAATCAATCTGCAAGAGTTTTTTTCCGGGGCTTCGGCTCCTTGTAAATGTTTTGTCCATATTTCCTTTAATCTTTTTCTGAAGCAAAACTCAGTAAAAATCGGCATTCAATAGATTAAGTAAAAATGTTAATTAAAAGGAAAAATTATAAGTGGATAGTAATTGAATTGGACATAAATAAAATTAAATATCCACTAATTTCCGAAATTACGGAAAATTGTCTAAAAGATAAACTCGGAACTACGTCGTAGCATACATATTTTAGTTAATTTTAAAATGTGAAACAATTAATTGATTGTTCATTTTTAAAAATTTTTATTGAGTTTCAAGCATGCCCAGCTAACGAATTATTTACAGAAATAAACATCGATTTAAATAAATAAATAAAATCCAGTAATTAAGAATATTGGCGATGCATGATGAGAGAAAAAAAAAATTTTTTTTCTGAAATAGCCGGTTAAATTTTTTTTTTCATTTGAAAAATACATATCAACATTTGAGTGACATAAAAAATGTATGAATTAATTTAATTTAAAATTTATTGCATTTTCAGAATAAACTCAAAATTTCGGTGCAAGCAATTTGCATTTTATTTTCCTAATTTTTTTTATTTCAATTAACTTATTTCATTTTCAAAAAAAAAAAAAAAANTCATTTAAAAAAAAAAAAAAAAAAAATCAGCTTGCACACGAAACTTTTAATGCATTTCAAGCCTTTCACTCCAGGGTCTTACGGAAAACCACTCATGCGAAAAATGTAGCCACAGCCATTTCTAATTCACACGAAAAAATCTACTATAAGCCTTTCGCAACGAGATGATTACATAGCAGAACAGAAAGAAAAAATTGAAAATGCAAATTAAGGAATCCCAAAAATACAAATTAATTTACCTCCTAGCAAAGCTGACGCAGACATTTTCTTCCTTTTTTTTCCCATCGTATTAGTAGAAGTCATTGAAAAACTTGGTATAAAAGTAAGAGGTCGAAATTGTTTAAAAATAGGTAAGGGAAAAAGAACAGATCTAAAAATGAAAATGAGAACCAAAATTGATCAGGGATCTTCTAACATCCTGTTCTGTAGAAAGCTAAATCATGTTCCATGGATTTCAATTCCTTTCTAGTTTGTTTTTCATTAGTTATTCAGCCAAATTTACTTCTTTTTTCTTCTGTTCAACTCTTTGTTTATGGGTCTGCTAAAAGTAAAAAAAACAACAAAAGAATAAGGATTTCCTCGTTATCTAATTCTTTTTATTTTATTCCAATAGCAAAACCCCTTCTGAGTATTCCCGAAGTTAATGTCTTATTTACTTCCGGTTTTCAGGGTCTCGTTTACTTAACTTCCACTCCTAAAAAAGGAGATTTCGTTTGACAATTCGAAACTTCTACATCAAAAGAAACAGCCAGATTAAAGGGATCTGATACATGTTGTGACAGGTAATCGGCGTTCGGATTAGTTTCTTCCTAATCCAGAAAAGATTTTCAAAAAAAAAAAAAAAAACGGGATCTTGCATTATTGAGTTAGTTGTAGATCGTTGTATTTTTTTAAAAAAAAATTTATGAACTTTACAGGGCTTTTAACTAACTTTTTTTTAACTTTTTAACTTAATGATTATTGAATTTGTTCTTGAAATACCTTTCAGTTGTTCTCTTTTAGATAAGGTAAGAGAATGAGCTGAGTGGTCTGTGTAGTGGTCAGGGAACTGACCCAGGGTCGCCTTGAAAGGAGGAGTTGTAATTGATGAGGGGGTCTGATAATGATCTTCAGCTTTGACGTCACGATTCACGTTCCAACTGATTTTCTGAAAGTTCCATGCTGTGTTGATTCTAGTATAAATCATATATAAAATCGTCAAAAGTCGTTTCACTTCATGATCTGGGAGATGAAGATTATATATCCTTGTTTTAAATAATTTCCATTCATATGTTCTTTACTAATTTCTGATATTGTTTCGTGAAAAAGAAATGTTGTAAATTTAAACAAAGGTAGCTTTGTCAATTGGCATTTTCTTGGATGATGAGGATAAAGAATTTTAGTTTTAAAATTTTAAAAATTTACGAATGGTAATGAAAAACAAATTATATTTTGTTCCAGTTGGTAAGACTTTATATATTATAACACAAAATATATAGATTTATTTAATTATTTTATTATATTTTAATATTTTTTCTTCTTCTATTTTCATTAATCTTTCATATTTTCTATGTTTTCTCTATTTTTATAACTTATTTTTTGAGTTCTATATATTTGCAAGTTATGAGCAGTAAATAAAACTTATTAATTTTTTTAAATTTCTTAGTTTTTCTCTTTTTTCTTTTATATATTTCAAAGTTTGCATCAGTAACGTTTAAGCTTTTGGTGAATTTATGTCTTTAAAACACTATTGATTAACAATAGTCTTGTTTTGTTAAATGCATAGCGTGAAATATTTTTACGATATTAATCAATTATAAAAATTTAATTCACATTAAATTGTAAAGAACTGAAATAAATTTTTTCTTTGATTAGTTTCCTGTCTGATTAAGATTTAGTTGAATTATAAAAATGTGGCAGGTTGTTCAACTTGTATGTACAAGAAATATAATTTGTAATAAATTATTAATAAGCAACATTTCAGCTACATCGCAATTCCATTCTTTCAAATTTAATTAAGGTAAAGTGTAGAAGGACTATTTACCAATTAATTAAAAAATGTAATTAATTAAAATGTTTTACAGAAGACTATTTATTAAATAAACTAGTTAGCTCTTTATACATTCGGATCTTTACAACTTTTCTTCTGGATGATAATTTCATTTGCGCTAAGTTTGTGAAGTTATATGTTTGGTAATTAACGATGCAAAAAAAAGAATAACTGAAGTATAAGTATGAAATTTATATTGCTTTTAATTAGAATAAATTAAATTCTATTACATTTTATGCAAAAAAAAGTAAATAAATATTTTTTTGAAATTATTTCTAAGGAAATTCAACAATTATGTTTTCGTTGAAGTGAAGATTCCCTTTCTAACAGAGTTTGATATTTAATGAATGAAGCAATCTCCTTAGAACAACATTTAAACTAATAAAATCTGAAGAGAAAATGAATAAACGTAGATGAATCGTGAAGTGTGACATCACGAAACGAGTGTCGTTGCCCCCTGATCTAATAACTTCTCCTATCAAGGTGGCCCTGGCTGACCTCACATCAGAAAGGTCCTGGGTTCGAATCCCGGACAAGGCATGGATGTCCTTTCATTCTCTGTACTATCTGTCCTTACTGTGGGAACAACGTTGGTTCACCAAATATTGGCCCCTGAAAGAGTGGCGAACAAATCTGCATTACTGATACATGAAAGACGAGTGTCAATCGGCTGACATTTGGAAATATATATACATATATAATGAAAAAAAATATATTTGTAAATAGTTTATTTGCATTTTTCCCCTTAAAATGTCTAAGATTTGCCATTAATCCAGAACAGCAAGATCTGAAAATGAAAAACAGCACCGAAATTGATCCAGGATCCTCTAACAAAGAATATATAATAATCACTTATATATTCTTTGCCTCTAACATCTTGTTTTGTGGAAAGTTAAATCCTGTTCCATAGATTTCAATTCTTTTCTCTTTTTTGTTTTTCATTAGTCATTCAGTCCAATTTACTATTTTTTCCATTTCAACTCTTTGTTTCCAGCCCTGGAAAAATAAGTAAATAATTAATTAATTAATAAAGAAAGTATAAAGATTTCCCCACTATCTAATTATTTTGTGTTCTTTTGCTCCAATAGCAAAACCCCTTCTAAGTATTCCCGAAGTTAATGCCTTATTTACTTCCGGTTTTCATGGTATCGTTTACTTCCACTCCTCAAAAGGATATTACGTTTGACAATGGACAATTACAGACAAATTTTTTTTAAATCTTAATGCATTCGGAATCCTTCAATACTCCCATAAAACATTTTATTACTTTCCCAGAAGTGCTATTAAGTTATTTTTAAGCAAAAAACTCTTGCTTTTGTTTTCCCCTGAAACGGGGAGTCACGTGATTATTCACGAACTAACGTCACGTGTGCCCATCTGCCGTTCATATAAGGAATGAATTATGAAAAGGATGTATGGATTTATAAAAAACTACAGCTATATTTCGTATCGAATCAAAATAACCAAATTCAATTATGAAGAAGTATGTTTCTCCGATAACCATTTTAAAAGCTTATTTTCTTCCTTGTTCGTTTTTATTTCAACAAAAGAAATATTTTCAGATTATGCGTTTATACATGCTCTAAAATCAGACTAGATTAGATGTCTGTTTAAACCTATAAATACATCTGTCTGAAGTAAGACCCAATTTTAAGATTAATATTGATATAAACGATATGATTAAAAAATTTCATACTTCATTCACTAAATATTTTCAAAAAATAATTAATGAAATTTTTATCATAGTATATTTTCGAAATAATTAATAGCCTTAGGTAGTTAATTTGTTCTGAATTGCTAATGAAACTTTAACATTAAAACTTGGGGTTCCGCCAAAAGAAAGTCCATCATTTAGGGTTCCAAACCTTAAAAAAATGGCTTTCATTATAGCAAACTCTGGTATAGACTCTATACTACACATCCGGCATGTTTCATCGACGTCTATCTAGTCTATCCTAAAGATATGGGGAAAATAAAGGGAGAGTAAAACTATGAGTCTGCAAAATTTAAAAAAAATATATCTATATTATTATCTACCCTACATATTAAATCAACTAGCTGTCAACACAGATGCACACTAAAAAACTCCATCACCAATTTTAACAATACAATAACTATTAAAAGCGCAATTTTTTAAGTCAGAACTCGTTTCTGAAGTAGCACGATAACAGCAATATGTCTAAAAGACAAAAAAAAATCTCCATCCATCACCATAGAATTACTCACCACATTGGATGAAAAGAAGATACACCTAATTAAGTTCATAATTTTTCCCATATTTCCATCGGTAGTCTAAGAAGAAAATAAAAAGGAATCTAATTTTTCTTCTGGCTTGTCTGACACACATGTGGCACTTCCTCTGCTCTCACCTTCAGCGTCAGCCTGTTGGTTCAACAGAGGAGTTCCAGATGGGGTCGAAGTTGCTCCTGGTCTTCCAGAATAGAAGAAAAAAAAATGTTCTGTGCTGGCCCCTTCCCCCGGCATATTTATCCGCATCCCACCTGGTAGAATCAATTCATCAAATCCCGAAGGACCCATTGGAAAGCCCCCTTCTGCAATGAAAAACTCCATTAAATCAATTCTTGGAGTTCCTTTTCTTCCAAGTCCACCCCTCAGAGTTTGCTGAAAAATTTTTGGTAGTGGGGTGTGATTGAGACAAGATTGAGGAATTTTTTTATTCGATTTTTTTTCTTCTTTTTTCTTTTGCTGAACGGTAGGCTTGGTGATCTTTTAAAATGGGCCTGTCTTCACCATCTTTTAAATCCGCTATGATCCGAGTTTTACGATTCGAGGATTTTTGGCTTACTGCATAGCGGAAGTAATTGGGCTGAATTTTTGTAAATCGGGAACTGAACCAAATTCCTTTACGGATTTTTAACGCTGAGGGTTTTTAGATTTCTGAAGTAGATTAGTTTGATTTTAATGATATTTATTTTTTTATTATCATTAAAAGTAGAATGATTTACAGTAGGGCATTACAAGCATTTCTTAACTATCTTTGAATATTTCTTCCTAAATTTTGTACAGTATTTGAATTCTTCTTTTTTTTCTTGTAATTTATTAATTAAGAAGGCAATAAATTAAGAGATACTAAATTAAATTATCGAGATATTGTAAAAAACTTAAGTGATATACTAAAAAATAAAACGCGCAATATTGGGTTTAAAAACATATTATGTTTTTTGGTGTGTATAGAATAAAAATTTTTCTTTTCAGATTAGTAAATAAAACAATTTATAGTGGTAAAAAATATATTTTGTAAACTGCTTTTTGCCGTTGCTATATTTTCTGAAACGGAGGTACCTAAATTCTCAAAAATTCCTCTTAGAACCTTTTTTACCAAGATCTGTACCTGGATTAACATTTAAATGTTCAGAATAAAAGATAAATTTTCTTGTGTAAAAATAAAATATTGATCATAATAAGTATACCGTAAACAACAATTCTGTATTAAAATAGTATATAATACAACATTCATTAAACTAGCATATTGTCACGTAAGATTAACGAACACTATGGCAACTACTAGTTAACGAAATTAATTAGCAATATTTTGTGAAAAACTTTTCAGATAATGGATTATGTTCGTTAGAATATGTTTATGCAAAACGTTAGCATGTGTTTACTTATTCAAGCAAAGTTCAAGGCTTTAACATTTTATCCGTTCAAAAATTATTATTGTATAAAGTAATATGTCAAGCCTTCAACCAAATAGTGAATTATTACGAAATTTGGCTCATAAAGTATATTAATCTTGATTAAAATATGGCCTATAAAGAATCATATCCTTGGTTGTCTCCTTAAGGATTATTTAATTACTACCTTTAATAAAATTATTCGATGAGATGTTTGCTTCGAATTATAATTGTGGAGCTTAATGTGAGAATGCTCTAATTCACTTTTTAGGAAAAAATTCAAATTTTTTGGAAAAAAAATTATTTTAGTTTAAGTTTTTTGACTGTACAATGTTAATTATTTATTCAAGCTTGCAAATCTCAGTGGTGGAAAGTACTAAGCACTTTTAAGGTACTGAGTTCTTGGAGAGGAATAATGTTACAAGTGCTTTTATATATGAATAGTCGACGTGTAACCTTAAGAAAAAATGTCTTTTGGCAGAAAAATTAAAATACCAAGAGTACGAACGTTATGACGCGAAGGCTATTTTTCGAAAGCTCGGTCATCGTATGAAATGATGATTTTTGGCGAATAATATGCTGTGTTCATAACTGCTGTGAGTTTTCATCAGTTATTTGCATCGCTGTGAGTTTGCATCAGTTATTTGCATCAGCCTGTTAAGTTAAGTTAAGCCTATCTTTTGCGAGCTATGTTTGTTCTGTAAATGGCGCAAAACGTTAATATGGAGAAAGGCCATAGTTTTTGGAAATATTGGTATAATTTTTAGAGTTATTGGTCTAATTTTTTAATATATGAAAACTTACTCTAATTCTGTATTATCTGAGCTTATTAAAACTTGCAAAAAATTAAAAAAAGACATAGATTTTGATAATTTTCATCGAGGTGGGAAAATGTCACCTGATTGTTGATTTTTATAAGAATTATTAAAATTTAAGTTATTTGTTTGTTCTAAAGCCTAGATAATTCTTCACGGTAAGATGACATACATAGTTTAAAATTATAGCTGTGCTTTAAGTTTAATAAATTTAAACTGTGGTTTTTTTCCCCTAGGCGAAGGAGCTAAAAATAATCATGTTAATGAATAATAAGTAGATAACGTGAATTAGAAGCTTGTGGTAAAAGAAATAAATGTAAAGCAAATTCTAAAGTATAAACTCAAAAACTAATTTACTCAAATTCACGAAACTGTCGCTTAAAACAGTCATTCACCCAACTCTGCAATTTTTAAAATTGTTATAAATGAAGTATATCGAACCATTTCTCTTTTAAACTATTAAAACAAGTAGAAAATAAATAATTTAAGTAATTTTTTATGCAATAGTACTAAATAAGGATAATTTATCGAATGTTAGTTTCGACAGAAATTCGTGATATATTTTCAAACATTTTTCTTTAGTACAAAATCCTTTTAAGATAGATATAAATCATTGAAACAAACGTTCTGTGGAACAATTTTGCATCCCAAATAATGATTCAAGCTTTTATTTCTTTCGGTGAAAAATGAATTCTTTAAATCAATATGCACTCGATCTATAAATCGGGAAAAGC
Organism: Parasteatoda tepidariorum; assembly: GCF_043381705.1. Taxonomy (NCBI): domain Eukaryota; kingdom Metazoa; phylum Arthropoda; class Arachnida; order Araneae; family Theridiidae; genus Parasteatoda; species Parasteatoda tepidariorum. The sequence goes on along the minus strand of NC_092205.1, from coordinate 61,640,256 downwards.
ATTTTTGAAAATAAAACTTTTTAAATGTCTTTTCATTTAACATGGTCCCTTACCCCGGAACAAGATGATGAATTGTTCTATAAAAATGGAATGACAAATTTCATCCAATACCTACCCCCACATTCATCTTGAAAAGTTTTTCTTCTGTGCTATATCTAAGCCATAAATTCAATCGCCAAAAAATATCGTCAACCATTTTTTATCCCTATTTATTTGCGCTATATGCAAAGCCCCCGAATAAAACGATGAATCACGATTTGGCTCGCTTCGTCTACCTCTAAACTCTGCTAAATTAATAGCTCATTGTTTTCAAACAAACCTCATAACCGCATCGGGGTCAATCTTGAATTTTACATCTCTAACCCTTTCGCTATTTGTGTATGACCACAAAATATAGGTTTTCAATAACTTATATTGAATAACTGATGGTATTGAGAATACTTGTCTTCAGGTTTCAACTCTGGCTCTACTATCTTTTGGTGTATTATAAAACTGAGATGGGGCCCTACTTTATGGTTATTTAATTTACTGTTATTCTTTCGGGCCAAGTCGTCTTATGCCAAGACAATAAATCAAGGAATTCGGTTGGATAGTCAAGAGAAATTCGGTATTCGATTAGACCGATGCACGGTTTTATGATCTAAAGCGTAGTTTCGCTTTATTTATCATTGGTGTAATTGGACAATTATATTTAACGTGATTTTTCTCCGACGCAGACGTGGATAATCAAGAAACGAATAAATCTTGAGTTATATTGTTCCAAACAGAAGTCGATAGTACTTTGTTGTGTTTATGTTTCCAATAAATATTTTCAAATATTTTTTTCTTTTTTTTTAATTTTCTTATGTCTAACTAATTTTGATGGTAGTTGAGTATTAGTAATAGTAAAAGCTGTTTTCTATCCTTAAGAGAAAGATGTTTTATTTTATCTGTGGAATGGTTCAGATTTTTTTCCAAGAAATTTTGGTCAAACTCATTTTTATGGTAGATGGATAAAGAACAATCTCCAACCATTTTCTCTTTTATTGTTAATTGTATTCGTTTAAATTTTTTAAAAAAAAGAAGAAAAAAAAGAAAAGAAAAAAAACTATAAGATATACATATTTTTAAGAAGTTTTGTCAAGATTTCCTTCGATGTCCTTTCATTCCGATGCATTGAACCATAATGTCTTTTAAATTTGTATTTAGATTTGGAACCATAATGTCTTTTAATAACCTTAATATGCACCTTATTAAGATTAAGGTTGCTCCGAATTTGCACCTTATTATGGTTCATCATTGAGCCGACTTTTCTATTTTGTATGAGGCATAAATTTGAGTTGCAAAATCATATTTTGAAATCATTTTCATTTTATTTTCAGTAGTTATTATTGCAGTAAAGAGTCTTATCAAAATCACTTTCAATTCAATAGTCCGAATGTCTACAAAATTTTTATTTTTTGTTTACAAAAAGAGGCCACACAAATAGCTCTGTCCTCCAAGTTATAGCATCATCAGTTCTTGTACAAAAATATCTACCAACGATAGATCTGTTATTGCTATCTAATGATAAAAAATTTACATAATATTATTAGAAAATTTCCAAAAATACTTGATTCATTCAAACAGTTTGTATTTATGAACTTAGTGGGATAAAAGTTCGAAAATAATCACATGGCGTACAATCAGTTAAAGACTATCTGAGGGTTTTAAGATTTTCTGAACAAACCCGCATTTGTGTTCATGGAGTGATGGGTAATAAACCGATCAACCGCCAGGATCAGAACCCGCGACTTTCCTTGTTTATATTTACTTATATTCAGTACCACCATTGAACAATCAACCCATTTTTGGTTTAATTAACCCCGTGGCCTTGTAATTTTAAACTCAACCCAGAAGGCAAGGAATCAGGCATTGTGACAAACTAGCTTTTGGAGTGTGATCTTTTGCCTTTAACAAACCCGTATTTGTATTACGTGGAAAGAAAATTTAAAAAAACTCTCATGGTTTGGCCAATCGCATGGGGATTCTAACCCATGGTCTGCAAAGGATATTTTACGTCAGCCCTGTGGTCGGTGCCAACATCAATGGTAACCATAATAAAATCTTCAAAAAAAGGTTTTAGTCATGTCTGTACAAACCATAAAATTCGCCTTATAAAAATGCTAAATCAACTAGTTGTCGGTCATCTTTACTATATTTTAACATGGTTTGTCGGCATAATTTGCCAGGAATTCTATGGCGCAAAATGGTTCTAAATTTCTATGGGAGTATTCGTCAATTATCCCCATCGAATTTCCCTGACGATCGAATTAAACACGCCTCCAGCGTTTTCGAATGCTGGAAATATCCACCGAATCAAATTTTAATAAGGACCCACCTAATCAATCAAGATTAACAGCTGTTAAAGGGGGATTGAATTAATTGGTTCGAATTAATCTCCGTACAGACCTTGCAAAAGGATCATTAAAACAAGATTAAGCTGTAACAGGAGTGTATGCTTTCAATTATATCAATCATTAACTCCAACTTCCACTACCCTCAGTGAAAAATGAAGATAATAATTCCATAACTTGATACTTATCAGCTCTTTCCTGTACTAATTTTATCTCAAATATTTTCCTGTCCCTTTTTTTCTTTTTCTTTCTTACAGGCAGTAAAAGTGCTTTTTTAAGAGAGGAAAAAATAAATAAATAAAAAAAGTAAAAAATAGCTTAAAATAAGGTGTACTGGCCGTGGCCAGGACCTGTCACCTTAAGGTAACAGATGTTCCCGTGAACTGTGACACTTATATCATAACCTTTAGAATGAAAATCGTTATTTTCTTTTCTTGTCTCCTTTCGCGCGCGGCACTATATTATAGCGATCTATTGTGTTGGCTGATAAAAGGCCAAGCCGACTGAGAGGAAGTAAAAAATAAAAAATACATATAGTTGATGGCCTGAGTCGGGCGCTAGTTTGTAAACAGCTTAATATCACGGGCTTTGTGAAAAATTTTGGATGAATGATTTCCAAAGGCGCTTATTTTTAATATTGAAGGTTTTTTTGTGAGTTTATAGCTCATAAAACATGGAAGATTTCAGCAATTGTTGATTACAAGAGGAATATTTATAATTTGTCCTTTCGAGTTCTTGACGAATCATTAATTTTCAATGAGGGAGTTTTTATTTGAAATAATTTCTCTTTTCTTCTTTTAGTCAATGTTTAATTATTATATGAACAAAATGAAATTTCGATGGATAATTTTCTTTTCTATTTCTAGCAAAAATAAAACTTTAATTAAAATAGAAATAATTTCAAGTTAGTTATAACGTGAAATTTAATTTATAGGTAGTTATTTTAGTATGATTCTTACAAGAGTTTTGTAGTTTCAAGCTCCTTCCCTTGACATTTATAGTGTCAAATTTGTTATTGCCGCCGTTTAATTATTACTTGCCGTTAGAGCACCTTTACCAATCGTTTTTCATGGTTTTCCTCCTCATGTAACGTAAAGACAGGCCTGTTTCATTGAAAGAAAACGGAAGGATTCTGGTTTTATTAGATTAGTTCGAAATTACAAGGATACACAGGTAAAGTAAACACTTACCTTCATAGTTAAACGTTGCGCTATCAAATCTTGTACAATGCAGTAAAATTCAGGAAACTTTTTGAGACATATGACGGCAATTTTTAACGTGATTTTTGTTCAGTGTACTTGGACAGTTATTAGCGGTGCTTGAAATTAATAGCATGTTAACTGTTTGCCTTATTTAAATAAAAATTTTTTATAAATACATTATAAAGTTAACAATACGTAAGATAATAATGTCATGTAATTTTCATCGTTAACGTTTAGCAAAGTAAATGACTAGTACATAAGTTACATTGTTGTATTATTAACGCATATAGTTCCTTATGTAATGTTTAAAAAAAATTTACGGATAAGATTTTACGTCTATCAACGGTGATTTAAAATTGTAGTATATTACCTGTATAATTATAAAAGCACAGTTTGAGAATGTTATAGGCAAAAAATATAATGCCTGTGATGTTGTTCATTACACATTTTCTACCTCTATTAGTTACATTTACTCCATCGTAATCCCTTTATTTTATCCCTCTCTGTGAGCTATAAGCTAGTTCTTTCATCTTGATATTTTCCAATTTTGTGTTTCGTGTGGTATCAACAAACGGAAATGTACGTTAGAAAAATTTTCAGAAATTTCTTAAGTTTGTCTATAAACAGAAGGGCCATTAGTGACATATAATTATGATAGAGACATATAATTATGAAAATAGATTACGATTTTAGATATGCCAAGATAACTTCTATTTATTGATAAAACTGTAATGGATTATAGAATGCTTTAAAAAAAAAGGAAAGAAGAAAAAAGTTGGCTTGTGAAACTTTAAAACGGTTACAACTGCCAAGTCAACACGATTTTTATGTTGTTTTTATGTTAATTGTTGTTTTTGTAAAAAAATAAAATAAAGAAGATTAAAATGAAAAGTATCAAAAAGTCATTTTGTGGTTGAATTCTACAGTCTGTGACTCCAGCATCTCTACAATGCTTTATATAATCTTAAAAAAATTCAAAATTAACTAAAGATTTATATTTCGTGGATGAGCTTAAATGATTAGAATATTTACCAGGTTGGTAAAGCCATTTTAAAATTTCCCATGAAAAAAACTAAGCAAATTAAAAGCTGTTCACTTTTCCTTATATTTTATAACATCTATAATGTAAAATTACGTTAAAAAAATTCAATTAAAATAAAATTTAAACAGAGCTTTAAATTTTGTTCATTTTTCTTCTGTGTACCCATTATGACCAAACAACAATGGATTAATATTTTCTCTTTAAAAAAATTCACTTTCAGTTTCAAATACATTTAAGATTTCCAAAATTTATAAAGAAAATACATTTCTATGAATGCGCACACTCCTAAATAAATACATTAAGGTCTCTTCTTAATTTATCATTTTCTTAAAATTATTTTAATTTTCTCAGAAGGCTTGCGATGAATGCTATCTCGTAAGATCCTTCTAAAATCCTTACTAAACAATCGGGGTCTCGTTAAAATGCATTATCGGTTCAAACTATTAATTCAGGGGAAAAAATTTAAATGCAATTGTTTAAATAATTAAGATTGATTTTCCTTATACTTCTGTCGAGTTAAACAAATGAGGCAGTGATTGTTGTTTATATTAAAATAATTCTTCCTGTCGCTTATTAATATGATAGTGTAATTTAAAACGGAAGATTTAAAAAGCAAATATTATTGTAATTTATAGTTAATTAATGCTTTCAGCCTCAAAAATTAAAAAAAAATAATAATTATTTTGTTTTTCCTCGGGGGAGGTAAAGCAAATAAAATTAATAAAAAATTAAAAATAATTTGAAAAATATATGAGGAAGTTTTATGTTTTTTTTAAAAAAAAATACTAATAAATATAAAATATGCACTTTTGAAAAACTACGTGTCGAATTTAATAATCATTAATTTAAGTACAAGCTGTTAATTTTAATTTATGACTTTGGGGAATAAATGGATCTTTGAAATTATGACTGAAACAGCGTGTAAGTTTTGATTCATTTCATGTTTTGTTTTAATTAGTAAAATGATGTATATTTTTCTTAGTTTTCTTTTTTAAATTACGAAAATCTCTGATGAATTCAAATAGTAATTAATTATTTCATAATTTGAAAAATAAATACATGACTAATATTTTTAAGTTTTATTTTAAAAAAATTTAATTGTTATTTAAAAGATCAGAATTCTTACACTATCGATTTTTCTTTCAAGTTTTGATATATTGCATCCAGTTTGAAATCAGGAATTAGAATTCATATTTATAAACAAACAATAGTTATATCAAAGATAGGAATTGCTAATTAAAAGATAAGACAAATTACATTATTGATTTTTTCATGAAGTTTTAATATACTGTATCCATGATTTTAGGAGATTTCATAATTAGATAGTTAAAAAAAATAGCTATTTAAAAGATAAAAATTTATCATCGATTTTTTATAAAGTTTTCATAAATTGTATCTAGCATGAAATTAGGGTTATAGAATTAGTATTTAGACAGTTTTAAAAAATGGTTATTTTCTTGCTAATCGTTGCACATTTCATTGAATGAATAAAAGAGTAATTTAAAATTTATTTATGAAGGTGATTATGATGACATATTCTTATTTCATTAAAAAAAATTTGTACTCAAGAATTCTGAAAAAATAATAATTATAATAAAAATCTAAACTTTTGTAAGAGTAAAAGAAGTAATTTTATTAAAACCGCGATTTAATTTATTACATGCTATAATATTATGTAGGGTTTATGCATCATGATATATGATGATGTGCATAGATGTATATGTATACATACAACAGGGTGGTAATAAAATAACTTTGACGTGATAATAACTTTTACAACAGAAAAGAAATTATCGACATATGAGTAAGGACGCGTCAAAAATTTTCTAAAACGTAAAGGGCTTTCTTTATAATTTTTTCTCTATTTCTAAAGGTAAAAATATCGTTACAACTTCATTTTTGGCTTTCTTTTTTTTACTGCAAGGACTACGTTTCGGTTAAAAAAAAAGTTGGTGTATCCGTTTGAAGAATTCAAAAAATTTTGCAATTGTAACTGTAACAGTGAAAACTATGTATTCATTTTTGACAGCATTCTTGAACTCTAGAAAATGATACCTATGTACAAAATGTTATTCTATTCTCTCAAACGGTATGCTCCCCAGAAAGGGCAAAGTCATTTTATAATCACCCTGTATACAGTAATTTTACAAGAGAAAAATTGTATTAAAATTACTGCACTTGTAACATTTTAATAACATTTCTAGTAAAAAAAAACAACATAAATTTGGTATAGGAACCAAATTATACAGTATTTAAACCATACATTGGTTTTTATTACATGCTCTAAGATATAATAAAATTAACGAATTTGTATCACATTTACCACAAAACAGCAGAATAATAAAGTTATATTTTACTGTTAATTTTACGAAAAGTCATCAAAACGCTTCGGTCAAATTTACTTTGCTTTTTGATGTTCCCCTAGAGCAGTGTTTCCCAAAGTGTGGTACGCGTACCCCCAGGGGTACGGGAACAGTTTAGCGGAGGTACTTGTTCTTATGCGAAATATCTTGCAACAAACGAAAATTTCAAAAATTTTTATTTAAAAACAATGCGAGAAATGACAATTTANACGAAAAACTCTGGTGAATTCAAATAGTAATTAATTATTTCATAATTTGAAAAATAAATACATAGACTAATATTTTCAAGTTTTATTTTAAAAAATTTTTTTAATTGTTGTTTAAAGGATCAGAATTCTTGCATTATCCATTTTTCTTTCAAGTTTTCATATATTGAAAAATACGAATTTAAAAAATACGAATTTATTTTATAGAGGGTGTAGCTATGTACCTTCTTAAATGTATATACATTTTTAAGTATGTATACATATACAAAAAAATTTATATAAGAATAGGGATATAGATTGATATGTGAGTGAGGAATAAAACAGAAACGCAATCGAAATATTCAACCAATAATTACGGGGGAAGGCTGGATTGAAAACACCAAAACCTGTTTGATTGCTCGAGGAAACAAAATGAAATTAAATAGTGATTAATAGAAATTATATAAAAGAAAATGTTTCCATACTTTAATAAAAATAACTGTTTAAGGATATTTAATCACCCTGCATGTTACCAACCTTTTAATAAATAAGTAAAAACCAAATTGCCTTAATAAACAAATTTTTCAAAATATCACCTCAGTATTCTTCCAATAATATTCATATTTATAGAGTTTAATGGGCATTTTCTATAGAATTTACTAGATATGATCAAAAACAAAATTAAATAGTCATTTTCAATTAAATTTGGAATGTTAAATTTCCCTATGTTATTGGCTATAAAAATAACCGAATGCAATTACGGAGCCAAAATTAATTTTTCTTCGTATAACGTTCGTAAATTTTATTCAAGAACAACTGAAATATAAATAAATGAAACTTTTTATGTCAGTTTTTTATCCAAGCTATATGATATATTACACCCACCTGCGTAAAAGTAAATATAGCTTTGAACTTACGCATAGTATATTGATCTGATTTACTCTCTAACTGCTAGGCAGAGAATAAGAGTGAATGCCCTGTTTCTGTTTAAATAGTTGACTTCAAATACAGGTGCGTTGGTAATAACGACGATGAACATTTGAACCGTGAAACATTCTAAAAAACTGCTCTGTATATATATTTTTTTAGTTAATGTTTAATAAAAAAAATATAATTTCAAATGTAATAAATTTGTTAATATAACAACGGCATAAAATAAAGACATTGTAATATACTATTAAAATAAAAATATTAGTAAAAAAGCGTTGATAAAAAGACATTCAGGTGATGGATAAAATCAGATCATTATTTCAAAATGTAGTTAAACGCATTTACTACTGATTATGCTATAATAACTCAGACAATTATATTTTACATGTTGCTAATTATCTCATAATAACTCAGGCAATTATATTTTGCATGTTGCTAATTATGTTATAATCACTCAGACAATTATATTTTACATGTTGCTAATTATGTTATAATAACTCAGACAATTATATTTAACAAGTTGCTAATTATGTTATAATAACTCAGACAATTATATTTTACAAGTTGTTAATTATGTTATAATAACTCAGACAATTATGTAGTACATGTGCTACATTGTTATGTTATATTAACTCAGACAATTATATTGTACATGTTACTAATTATGTTATAATAACTCGGACAATTTTTTTTCCTATGCCCATCTGGGTTGACATTCGTTAATTCAGGCATACTTGGGCAGATTTGTTGGTCACTCTTTCAGGGGCGCCATATTAGACTGGCCAACGTTGCTCCCACAGAAAGGACAGATAGTACAGGGAATGAAAGAACACCCTTGCTTGTCCAGGATTCGAATCCAGAACCTTTCACAGACAATTATGTTGTATATGTTATAATTATGTTATAATAACTTAGACGAAATATATCGTAGAATCTAATTTCAGCCAAGAAAGGCAGCATGGAAAATAATCTCACGTAAACAAACTATTATGGAACAGAATTTCACCGAGGCAAAATCTCTCACCGACAAATCAGGAAAGGAAAAAAAATTCACTCTGGCAATATAAACATCATTGGGCTGAATCTCACAATCAGGTAAACTTTCATGGAACAGAATTTCACTCGGAACAAAATAATATCATAGAACAGAATTTCACTCAGACAAAATATCATAAAACAGAGTCCTACTTGGGCAGAACATCGCAGAATCTCACTTGGGCAATATTTTATGGAACAGAAGGTCAGTCGGGCAAAACATTACAGGAAAGAATCACGCTTAAAAAAAAAAAAAAAATGTCGGACAGAATAACTCCTGGATAAAATGTCGTCGAATAGAATTTCATCCAAACAAAATATTTCGGAACAGAACTTTAAATCAAAAGGAACAGTTATCAGTTATTCACAGTACAGTACAGAGTCAGTAATTAACAGTAAAAGTACAGCACAGTTACGGTATTATAAAGGTATATAATATCAAAAAGTACAGTTTTACTTGAATAGAAATTACACAGATAAAGTAGCGCGAAATGGAATTTTTCACGGATAAAAATACTAGAAAATTTGAGTTGATTTGAAGAACCGAGTTGAATTCATTTGCTGTAGGCGTTTGATTCCTCGAATTGTAGAAAATTGGAAATTTTACGAAGCAATTCGCGAGAAAAAAGGTTATGGTAAAAATATCTCTCTGAATCATAATTTCATAAAATCGAGTTTAATTTCAACGGTTACTGCATTTATTAGAAACATCCGAGTTTTAGAAAAATGAACACATTTGATAGATTAAAACTGAAAACAAAGGGGAAATAGGAAAACGATACCACACTGGATCGAGGCGTCAAGTTTAATTCAATCAAATCAAATTGAATTTAAACATCTTCCACTTTTCCGTTACGTTGCCAACCTGAACATACTCAAAATAGAAATTGAAAATTTTATTTGAGAGATTAAAGAAATCAAATTCGGGGTTAAAAAAAAAAAGGGGTTTATGAAAAAAAAAAAATTATGATACTGCTGTGCAATTGAAATTAAAAAAAAGCAATTTTAGTGTTTCACTAAGATGACCAGACGTCCTCAAATCTTGAGGACAGTCTACGAATTTCCTTTATTGTGCTAAAAAAACTCTTTAAAGACAGAAAATTTCTCCGAATTTCAACTCGTGTCCTCGAATTTCTCTGAAAACATATTTTTTTTAATATATATACAGTGAAATATTAAAAGAATCAGAAATACGCAGGTTTTTTTTTTTTTTTTTTTTTTTTTAAACGAGATAGTTTTGTTTCACCGAGAATACAAACAAAAAGCAAAATAGCACCATGCTAAAACTATCAGAGGAAAACGTCATTTTCGTCTTAAAATAATTTCAGCAAAAAATGAACTAATTTTAATAATCAAGTATACTAATTTATTTTACATGTATTCAAATTTGGAATGTTGTATATTTTAAAACTGCCTAGTAATGAAATCTCAAGTTGAAGATGGTTCTGCATCTGATATTATCTATGAGATTACGAAAAATTAAAAACAAAAATAATAAATCCTTGTTGGACATAAAAATTAATATTTTCCATAAACATATGGGTGTCCTCAAATCAAAAAATTTTTCGAGGACAGCGCAGATTTGTCCTCAAATCACGGTTTATAAATCAAGCCATCTTATGCTATACGTTAGATTTCGAGACAACTATTTTTTTTTCTGTTGCTAATGCTATCAACCTAAATTAAAATTACAAAACACTAATAAAAATTTGTTTAAGTCTTTTTACAGCATGAAACTTATTAAAAAAAATTTTTAAGTATGTAAATATTTCAATTTTGGGTTTTTTGCCGCTTACGTTGATTTTTCTATTGCACGGCAATATAATTATTTGAAACATTAGAAAGGGGTATATACCCATCTTTTGTCAGTCTATAGTTTTATGTTTATATGTCTAATAATTTTTTTATGTTTTATGTCTAATAGTTTATAAGTCTAATAGTTTATAAGTCTAATAGTTTATAAGTCTAATAGTTTTTTTCTTCTTCGTTTCTTTTCAACTTGAATTTTTTCTAGTGTTAAAGCTAGTGACAGGAATTACGCCTTTTTGAGACAATTTACACCGGAATGTATACTAAATATTCGCAAAAATTATACGTCATTTCCAGAGGAAGCTTTTAATACATAACACAATAGTAAAATCCGTCCTCTAATCAGGCTAGCATCCTGTCTTTAAAGAACCAAACACCTGTTCAAAAACTAAATGTGAGCACCTGCAGATCTGTGAAGCACCCACATTTTTTTTAAACAAATGACACCATCATCAACCCAAAACCACTCATTTCACAAAATGTCTTTTCACAGTTTGCGCTATTCATTGTTTCAATGACAGTGTTGAGCGATCCAAAACCAAGAAAAACTGGTGGTAGGAAGAAAAATTCTTCCTGACGATATTCCAACAGTAGGGGGAAGCAAACGATAATCAGAGGGGGGCACAGCGCCCTCTACAGATCCTCCTACCTTGAGGGGATGACGTTTACATTCTACTCCCTCCCACCCTACTCCCAGCACCCCGGCGAGGCGTGGAAAATCTTCCAACTTCGGGACCTAGTCATTCCAAGTTGAACTGGCTGAGTGGTCGGCTGGAGTATTTGTGAGAAAAAAAAACTAAGCTGGTTTGAGCAGTTTATTGTTTATTTTCTTTTCGGCAACAAATGAGCTGTCCGCGTCGTCCAACGTTGTTGCTGTGCTGATGATTGTTAGTTGTGCATTTCTTTTTCCTTTCTTTATTCGCAATAATTAATAGAAAGGAATGAAAATTTAGTGCCGATTTTTTATGGATTTTTTCGTTTTCTAATTGTGGATATGTGGTTTAGATCGAGTTTTTGTGTGATAACCAAAATTGGTGAGTAACTTTTCATTTTTATTCAATGAGGAAATATTTAAAACCTTTTTTCAAAAATATAGGTATCTTTTTTTGCGTACTGTATAAATCGGGTATCGTTAAACCTTTTCAAATATGTTATTTTCTTATTATTTATCGAATAAAACCTTTAACCTTTCTAAAATCTTAAAAACCTTTTCAAAAATATGCTTAAGAAATTAAAATTTAGCGAAAAAACCATGAATTTAAAGGAATTGTTTATACTACTTCCCTTTGAAGAACGTGCCATAATACTAGTACCAAATGAATTAAGCCGACGATTTTCAGTTTCAAGGAAATAATCACATTTCGATGATTGATTTTATCGTCACTGTTTCAATTTGACTTTATGTTCGAATATTTTATTTTTATGACTCCGAAAATATTGATCTTCTCGATCACGTACAATTTTTCTTTTCTTCATTAAATCTTTTAATTTGATTATTATGGTATTTATTTACTGGCTACTGCCTACTAGTAATCCGATGAGTTCAATTCAATAACTTGTCGCTTTTTAATCGCGTGAATTAAGTTTTTATAGTGTCCCCAAATGACAGTTTCGAATGATATTAGAAAGGAAATTCGTAAAAATATAATTTGGAATAACTTTTCAGAATCTCCCGGTTTTTGAAACATAGCGCTTCTAATTTTAAACCGCTAGTAAATGTTTCTTGAATTGCTATTTTATCAAATAGATTTTTTTTTTTTTAAATTGAAATTACAAAGTTTATTAGAAACGAATTTGTTTTTGCGCAAAGAAAACTCTTTTATTCGATAAAGGCTAATTAAAGTAAGTTCAAAAATTTCTATCTAATGTGGATAAGATGAAAATCTAAAATTTTTTTCATCCTCCTGTCGATAACTATGACATAAGTGCATTATTTATAGTTAGTTACAACACAGAATGTTCTATTATGGGGTGTCAATGTCAATCCCAACGATTGTTATTATATATTGCAAAACAATTCCGGAAAACTTTTTTACGTCTTTTTTAAGCTTGAAACCTTGTTACATTTCCTACTGATAAAAGCCTATTTTGCATTGTTATTATACGGGCTTTTTTAACAATATAAAATTCAAGTTTATGCTTTCGTTAGGAGACATGATATTCTATTTGTTTACTTGGATTATTATTTTATTTTTTACAAGTAAGGTATGCTTACAGATCAGGTATTGTAGGATCTTCTGTAGTTTCTAAGTAATTTAAATAGATTTGCTTCTCTTTTTGACTTATGTGCGCAATTATGCAGGCATGTTAGCAATATATAACAATCATTTATGTTTACTAAATAAAAAGGAAAACCTCAATTTATTGAAAATTTGCTATAGGTCTACTTTTCTTTCATTATTGATTTTTTATTTTATTATTTCTTTTTAAGTTCTTTTGGAAGTTAGTTTTTTTTTCTTGAAGTCTTAATTAACAAAGCAGATTTATAAAACGTAATTTAAATCATGCATTCAATATGTATATTTTGCGTCAAATGAATTATTTTAAAGCTACGATTTGCAACAATTTTGCTATTAATTCTATAAGTAAATGCTTAGAAAAATTAAAGAAATTTAATACAAAATTGTTTTATTATCAATTTAATCACGATTGAATCTTTAAATTGATAATTATGTGAATTTTTTTATAGTTAACATTTTTAATGTTTTTGTCGTTTTTACAACTTAAGTTTTTTTTTTTTAAATTATAACTTCAATTCGACCTTTAAGTTGCTGTAATCTTTCTATGGATTATTGTATTCTTTTCCATTCGGTGAGACGTTGAACTTTGATATAGCTGAAATTCGCTGCAACATTAAGAAAATGTTGTTAAATTAAACCATGTTAAACCATCTCACACAATTAAGTTAAACATGTACGACTGAAATTGAACAACAGCAGTCCTCGAAATTTCTAACATTCTAGAGTCTTTCAATTACTTACTTGCTTAGCATGTTTGTTTGGAGCCTATCGTAACGAAAAATAATGAAAACTGAAAAGGCAATTCTTTGTAAGTTACCAAATTATTTTAAAATAACGTGACAGGAAAGCATTATCGCTAAATAAGTAAAAAGAAAAAAAATCCATCGTAACTTGTCAATTCTTGTTACTTTTCCAAATACTTCAACACGCACCCCAACAAAAAAGCAAAAGAAAGAAAATAAGCTTCGTAATGACCGGCATGGCTAAGAGTTAAAGACCCGGCCCCAGGGCACTTCCAATCGGGTTTTCTTTAATAACAAGTAACACAGGAGAGGGGAAAATGCATTCTATGTGTTCTTCTGCACTTTCATTAAAGCCGGACCTTTTTTCTTGACGTTCTTTTACCTGGCCGAACCTACTAGTAGGCGTATGCTTGACAATTGCCAGTTTCAAACGAGAAATAATTCTTTTTTTTTAAACTGTCAAGAACAAAAGATAGGAAGTGTATTTTATCGTTTGCATTTCTAGAATGCATTTATAGAGATTAAACTGCCAAGTGCTAAAATAAAGTTTGTTACTTTGAAGAACGTAAATGCTTTAACAATACAGTTAAAGGCTTAATAGTTAAAATTGTTAGTTTAGCTGTTTCAATGAAGAGTTGAAAATTTTGAGTTACTTACCATTTTCGAACTTCTTAAACGTTTCTGTAATTGCCCGATTTTTTTTTAAAATAATGAATCAGTAAAAATGGACGATTTTTGTACAATTTGAGATTTGATGAGCTACAATAAATTATTCAAATTATGAGAATTTTGCTGTAAATAAATCATTTTAGAAATATATGAGATTTGGAAACCATTTTAGTTTCAAACGAGAAATAATTCTTTTTTTTTTTTTTAAACTGTTAAGAACAAAAGATAGGAAGCGTATTTTATCGTTTGCATTTCTGGAATGCATTTATAGAGATTAAACTGCCAAGTGCTAAAATAAAGTTGGCTACTTTGAAGAACGTAAATACTTTAACAATGTAGATAAGGCTTTAATAGTTAAAAATTCTTAGTTAAACTGTTTTTATGAAGAGTTGAAGGTTTTAAGTTACTTACCCTTTCCGAATTTCTTAAACGTTTCGGTAATTACCCAATTTTTTTTTTTTTTTTTTTTTTTTTTTTTTTTTTTTNTTTTTTTGTTTTTTTTTTTTTTTTTAAATAATGAATCAGTAAAAATGGATGATTTTTGTGCATTATGAGATTTGATGATCTACAACAGAGAATTCAAATTATGAGAATTCTAGTGTAAATAAATAATTTTAAAAATATTTGAGATTTGGAAACCATTTTATTTTTTAAAATATTTAGGTGCAATAAAATTGCACCTAATTAAAATGCACCTATTTATTCTTAAAATGTTGCAGCAAGAGAAAAATAAGATATTCTTATTTATGGCCATTAAACTCTATTTTTAAAATAGGCATGCTTTATCCAAAGAAGTTTTTTTTTTGTCTCTATACTTTATTGTCCTTCATAGTGACTCCTTATTAAATATATTTAATTTGCAGGATTGTACTTTTTTTTATCTCATACTGGAACAGCTCGATAAACAGCATTCAGAAGATTTAATGATTATAAAAACAGCAGTTTCTAGTCTAATTGTTTTTATACAAAGAAGATTAGTCTTAATTCAAAATTTATAAATATCAGTGTATTTTGAGATTGCTTTAAATTAAAGATTTCTTAATGCACTTATAAACTGTTGCATAAAAAGTAAATACGCATAATCATAATATACCAGCATTATTTTTATTTTTGTAAAAATTATTTGACATAAATCTGCAATTATTCAGCATGTAAGCTTAAATTAAAAGTGCGACGTAATTATTTTTTAAACGCGTTTCCCTCCCTAATTAGACTTATATTTAATTTTACTTGTTTTTAAATTATTTTTCTTTAACTTTGTTACTATTAAATTAATGCTGTTGCTGTTTGTTAGTTTTTTTTTAAAGAAAATATTGGTAGATATTTCAGCTGTTTATTTTTATTTTCAAACTCAAGTTTAGCGTTTTCTTTTCTGAATGCTTAAACTTTAAGGTAATATTATAAATTTTTACTTATTTATTTAATTTTTTTGAAACAATATTTCATAAGTGATTGTCTGTCTGACGCGAAGAGTTTCTTTCTCTTTAAAATAATATCTGAATATGATAACTGAATCTGAATATGATTTTTAAAACAAAATTTTTAAACTGCACAGTTTATTATAGGATTTAATCAGTCATTATATTATTAAATTAAAATATAATTAAAGTAATAAAATTTATATATTTCTCATTAATTTTAAATTATTGAAGTCATTTTAAATAAGAGCCATTATGTATCAGAATAAATTTAAAGAAATGGAGAAATTCGAAACAAAATTATAAAGGAAGTTAATAGGAAAGAGAATAGGGTAGTGATGCATAAGTTTTTAAACAAATTCCATATTTTGCTCCAATTTTTTCTTTCTTTCTAATATTACTTTATCGATTATTATTTCTGCCTTTTTTTATGATCAGTGCTATAAAGCTAATATGAATGAATTACATCCTAACTTCATTGTTATTTTCCTCATCCATTTCTCCATAGCTCTCATAAAAGGCGAAATTATTCAAAATTCGATTATTTTATTGAAATAGTTTTCCCCGTTTTGGTTCATTAACTAGGAAAATGTCAGAACAGAATTCATAAAAGCTACCAAATAAAATGTTGTTGAATCTAACAAAGATAATATATTATCGTAAATAAAAGCTATTTGTTCATTATTCAAACAAATTGCTCTGCCATCCAAATGAATGCTTATATTATTGACTGTTTCCAATTTAGAACCAAATATAGTACAGGTGTTCTTATAGGCATGGTCCATGAACATCTGTTTTGTATTTTCCCTGCTTTCAGTTGTAAATCGATTGTCCAGCTCACCGCAGAGCTTGATTGTTTCATGTTTATTGCATTTTGTATAAGTATTTGTTGACAACTAATCGAGATAAGTGTTTTTCGGTGCTTTTAAAGCTCTTGCAGTCAATCAATGCGTTGTTATAATGATAAATATCGTTATCTGAATCGATTATTTAAAATCGTTAAAAGATTAGCTTTAATTTGGCTAAAGATAGCTGCGAGAAAAGCTAATTTTCTTTTTATTAGTTGAGATATGTATGTTATAAAAGTATTGCATTTTATATAGCATTTAGAAATCTATTGACAAAGCATTTATATTTTTTTTTCTGTGTTTATTTAAATTATAAATAGTCAAAAATATAAAGGCTTAGTAAACATTAGGAGTACATTGTCAGTAGTTTTGTAAGTTTTTTTTTCTCTTAGTTTATGTTTTAAAATTTAATGAGGAAATTAGCATAGCTTAGATTTAATTAAAAATTAGCTTATGTTCAACCTTTTGGTTGTAGTTTAAAGTAAGGCTAATAAAGTTATCACATGATAATATGGTCATGGCTAAGCCTACTTTTTAGGTAGATAAATTTCTCCTTAATTTACTATAGATAACATTTTTTTTTTAAATTGATTAAAAATTATATACGTTGTGGGTTTCCATTCCAAACAAATAAAGTTTTTGAGTATGCTCTAATTTTTTTTTTTGTTTTTTATCTGGCTAACTAATTCAATTGCTTAGTTTTTATTAAAATTCTGAGTTTATTTATGCTATTACAAAGCTCAAAGTAACAACTACTAAGATCGATAATTTTCATTACTTACATTATTGCAAAAACTAAAGTGTTCAATTTTAATTGGAAGTACAACTTTATCGAAAGTTAAGTGATAGTATTAAATCGCAGTAATCTGGTTTATCAAAAAAAAAAACAAAACATTTTTTATTATTATTATAGCTATTGCTTAAATTTTTTGAATAAATCGTTTGCATCTTTCAAAGCATTCCCATGATATTGTCAATAATTCTTTAAGCGGCTCCATAACACTCGTGAAGTAAATAAAAATGCTCGAGTAAAAAGCTTATTTCTCTAAAAGGAATTCATTAAAAGAGTGAGTTTAGTTATGAAATTGTAATTTTCAAGTTTATTTAAAATAATAAAAAATTTTATTTCATTATTTTTTACCGAAATCACCGCTAGCTATTTTAAATCGTTTGAGTTTTTAAGCGATTTAGAATAGTTAACGGTATTCTAAATCGTTTGAATTATCGAATTGAAAAGAACGTTTTCTATTCTTTTGACTGCTGCACAATATTCGTAAAGCAAATAATACCTGCTTAACTGATACTCGTATTTCCATAAAAAGAAATATTGAATAGTAGCAGCGACCAGCTTGATCATCTTTCAAAATAATCTTGTACATCATACGAAGTTCTTTATTCAATTTTAGTACTAATTTAAAATCTGTCTGGTATATATTAAATCACACAAATCACCGTGCGTAAAGAGTTCGAAACTTTTGGGCATTCGAAGTATTTTATTTTATAACCGTTGTTGAACAGCCGACCCAATTTCGGGTTTACAACTACCTATGTTCAATTCGGCAGCCTTGTAATTTTGAACCCAATCCAGAAAATATGGGAATACCTGGATCAAGGATTAAGAGAAATTAGTCTACGTGGAGGACTTTTTGAGGGAACAAACCAGCATTTGCGTTACATGGAGAGGAAAACTTCCCAAGCTTAGTCTAACGGCAAGGGGACTCTAACCCATGATCCGTTTATCACTGAGGATATTTTACACCAGCACTGTGATCGGTGCGAGCAGAGTGCGGAATTCGAATCGACCAACCATCGCTGGTATTCGAACCAGTTAACCTCATTGGAAGGCGAACGCTCTATCCCCTGAGCATCAGAAGTATTTAAGCTATTTTCATCGCTGTAGATATANCAAAACTATCTTCGATTATGGATTATAAAAAATTGAATGTTGATATATATATATATTTATTTATTTATGAAATATAGATAAAACCGTTAATACAAAATACAATTTTAAAACTAATATTTTTTTCGGCGGTGAATGATGATATAATATTATGACAAACATACCTTATACATATTTTTTTTATGTACATATTCTTCTTTCCATTTTAAATAATGAAAGGAAAAATTTGTAATTAAATATTATTATATTAAACTAGAATATAAAATTATAAATCTTTTATATTTAGCTAACATTTACTGGCGCAGTTACTTTTCTTTTGATGTATGCGTGTAGAATAATTTAGAAACTCAAATATAATAAATTACTACGTTTTTTTTTTAAAAGAAATTTTCTTTTTTTTCTTTTTTTTTTTAAAGATTTTGTTTCATCCGAATTCAATTTACAACAAACCCCATTAACTTTTTAAATTTAAACACATATTTCTGTTAAAAGCATTTAATATAATAGTAATTAATTTTTTTCTATTTAAATATTAAAATATTTATTCCAAAATTAAGAATTAATTTTGATGAAATGCATTTAGTTTATTCTGCATTAAATCATTTAAATTTATACTAATTGAATTGCTTTATTATCGCATTTATTTAGTTAAGAGAATTAAATTATTTATTATTTTTTTTGCCACGCATGCAAACGATTTTACTAAGAAGATAAAAATTTATAAATTAAAATAATAGTTTTTGTTAGGATGTATACAAAGTAAGATAATAATGATAATCACAATTATATCTAATGTTTCGTCGCATTTATGTCATATGTTTCAGTTAATGTTACAAATGTCACCTAAAAGTTGCAATTAATTAAACAACAAAATAACATGTAATTTGAGAAAGTTTTTTATGCTTTGACGTACGTTTTATTAATTGGGTTTACTAAAACGAGAATTGACATTCGAAAGAATAGTTTTTTTTAAATAATTAAATCATGCTTTCCAGTTTGATAATTATTTATTTGATGTATTGTTCATCATTTAAAATTTTTATTTTATTTTTAAAGGTTATTAGTTCTAATTCGATTATTATTTATAATTTTTGATTAATTATATATCATTTAAAGAAGCTGTATTACATTTTTGTATTAAATAGATAATATGCGTTAGTTTGAATACATTGATTTTGTTTTAGTGATGTTTAGTTTGTAAAATTAATCAATTGGGCATGGAATTGTATTTTTTCCTTCTAAAATTTAAAATTCGCAATTATTTTTTTATTTTTATAAATAGTTTTTTTTTTTTTTGTAAAAAGCATCTTAAGCAAATTTATTGAAGGATTTAATGAAATAAAAAGTGCAATTTTTTTTTCTTTCGAAATTTTAAATAACTCTTTCAGTGTTATGGAAACCAATACGAACAAGTAATACATTGAAATTTTTTGAGCTGATAAGAAAAAGAAGCAAACAAAACAAAAAAAACACTTATTCACATTTTAAACAGATTTTTTTTTTCCTACTAAAATTAAAGAAATATTGAGTTATAACTGACTTTTATTCATATTTAATTTTTCACCCCTACAATTTATTCAATAAAAAATTTAAACTACGTTACATAAACTGTTTTTCGGCTATTTGCTTCATTGTAATAAATTCAACCAAGAATTTAAACGCCTTTTTCATAGCAATTATAAAATTATTTACCTCATTTTTCGTTTTTTTTTCCCTTTTTTTTCCACACTAGTTATTTCAGAGATATGTTTCTCTTTCTTTTTACCCAAATTTTCATACACCTATTTAATTTGTGACAAGAGTTATGCATAAAAAAAAAAAAATCTAGAGTTAACTTGCAAGTATATAGTTGCGCTTTTAAATACTTTCTTAACCGGACTAATTGTAAATTTGTTTTAATAATTTGCATAATTTACAGTGTTTGTTGTGTTATTTAAAAATACAATATTTATTTAATTTAATGTATATAAATATAATCGAATTTTTATTCATGCGATGAAAAAATAGTATTTTTTAAAAAATATATCTATACATAATATTTAAAAATCTAAAGTGTATCAATAAAAAAAATTTTCCAGCGAAAATACTTTTTTATTAATACAATTTGCGACAACAAACTATCGGAGTTGGTTTTATAAAAAACATTTGATATTTTATGCATATTTTTATGCGCTATTTTTTTATGAATTTACTTGAAGGAGTTCTATAACTTACTTTTTTTTTCACTTTGAATACAATATGTTTTGATTTTTTTTTTCCATCGGAAATAAAATTGTTTTTATTCAATTTTGTTTTATTTACTTAGTTTTCTCTTTCTTCTGTATATAAATTGGTTCACTTGTTTTGCTCAAAACTCCGAAATTTCCATCTCTATTCCAACTAGGGGTATGAACGCATGAGCCCAGATTTATAATCAAAATTCTACATCCAAAAGATTTCTTTCTGGACTGAAAAAAAGGGAATTTCTAGAAGAAAAATCCCGAAGAGGAAAAATATTCCCTTTTTCAAATAAGCTGACAAAATACTTTTTTTTATTTTTTTATTCGACAACCTGGAACGGCATTCTGTAAATTTAAATAGAAATCCCATACCCACTAAACAAATAGGAAACAGCAAAGATAACAAAAAAAAGTGTGAACTGAAAATACGAAACATTTTATTTCCATGTATATAGGTTGACATTTGTTACAGATATCGATTCCATTGAAACGTATAGTTATTTTTTATTTCGTTCGAAAAGTTCAATGAGTTACTCTTGTGTGCCGTTTTGGTAACGATTGCTCTGTGAATTTGTTGTGTGCTTATCTATTTCTAGTGCATACTCAGATTCTAGAACGAGATTTGTTTTTGAAAGGTGTTTCTATATCGCAGATATTTTTTTTTTTATAAAATGTGTTATTAGTTTTATATGAAAATGTATATATAGGCTTTATATAAGTATATTAAATGTGATTTATAGGTTAAATTTTATTATTGGTTATTTTTTAATGGTTTTATATATCATTTACTACAGATATCGATTGCAATGAAATGTATAATTATTTTTTATTACGTTCGAAATATTCAATGAATTATTTTTTGTGCCGTTTTGGAAATTTGCTGTGTGAATTTGTTGTTTCTATTTTTAGTGCAAATTCAGATTCTACGACTATATTTGTTTTTGAAAGCTATTTTCATATTGAAAATATGTTTTTTTTAAAAGTAAAATGTGTTATTAGTATTATATGAAAATGTATGTATAGGTTTTATATAAGTTTATTAAAGGATATTCATTATAGGTTAAAATTTGTTGTAGGTTAAAAATTTGTAAGTTTTATATATTTGCTACAGATATCGACGTTACGTGAAGCGTCGGATGTATTTATTTTAATTTTTATTTATAAAAATAAGTTATAATATAATAAATAAGTGCATTATGTAAGATTAATTTAAATTTAATAAAATAAAGGTTTCTCTCATAAATACACAATCACAAATAATCCGTGAAAAATATTAGCACTTTTATTTAGATTCTAGATCCATATTAAACTCAATTAGTTCTTACTCGCTAAGTTGAATTGTAGGAGGAAAAAATCTCGTTTAATGTTTTGTGTTAAGTTGGTTTTAATTACTGTTAACTTGTGACAGTTTAGTAAGATAACAGTAAATTGCAACTATTTTCAGGAAAAGGAGACTGTTGGGAGACTTTTCTGTACTCCTTATCATGTTTTTTAACTTAAATTTTGTTGAGAACATGCGACCCGCGAAAGCTTCTGAACATACTAAATTTAAAGAAATAAATAAAAGTTGAAAATTTTGAACTGCAAATTTGAGTAATCATTTTTTTAATTCGTTCAATTTGCACAGATTCCATTGTAAGTCTTTCGTTTCTCGATAACCTTTTCAATGGCAATTGCTACGAATTTTCTCATGATTTTAAAAAACCTAATTTTTATTGCTATATTAAGATGCTGAATTTTTAAGTTAAGTAATCACTTTTCGCAATATATATGTATATATTTGCTAAATCAATTATTGATAAAAGGGAGAATTTTTTATAAAAAGCATGATTTTTTTTAATGGAAGTATTTTTTGAATGAATTCTAGTAATTAAAAGTGTTTAATTTTCTGCAAATATGCTAATTTTTTTATATGAGCATTTACTTCTAGGAGACTAATGTTTATGTAAAAATTATCATTATTTGACACCAACTTGACTAAATGAATCATAGCATATGGCAATTAAGTCATTTAAATAAAATTTTAGTCATATTTTTGATGAATTTTTGTTCATATTTAGGCAACTATTTTTCTAGTTTTTGGGAACTATTTTCATGCTTTTGGCTACTAAAAGCAACTATTTTGTTTATTTCTTTTTGTGGCAACCCTGTCAGTGGTAGACTGATAAAAGGGTAGAATTATCTTTGGGTTTTCCTCGCCATGTACCGCAAATGCGTTTTAGTTCTCTTATTAAAAAGTCGACCACAAAGGCTAGTTTGTCCCAATGTTTCAAGATTTTCCGTGCCCTCTGGGTTGGGCTCAAAATTACAGGGCTAGGGAGTTGGAAAATTCAAAATTGGGTCTGTTGTTCTTTGCTCGTTATAAAATTATTGCCATCTCCCTTATTCATGAATGTAGTTTATGATAATTATAACAAAAATAGTTCTATGATAGTTCCATTTTAAATATAATAAATAAATGTAATGATCTGAAGAATATTTATAAAGAATTTTGAAAATATTCTATCTGTTTAACATACGTAATAAATTGGATTTTATTTTGTTTCCCTTCTGGATGCTGAAATATTAATTAGTTATGCTTCCAATCTGAAGTGATAGAAGCCATACATGCGTAAAGTTAGGTTTGATTGATATTCAACACGTGGTTACTTTAGAATAAAGAATCCAATAACTCTTCACTTTCTCCAACCCCAGCCAATCAGCTGAATTGATTGACAGTTACAGTTTAGCCTTAAGCTAAACGCGCAATCAAGCAGAAATGTGACGTAATACCTTTTGGAATCATAAAAATGATCTAAGAACGCTTCTTCACCAAACAATACTTGTCATTTTCAATCGTTGTTCCACTTGTTTAGATAAGGGGACATATTAATTGTGTTGTGGATTTGGGAATGTAAAAAAAAATGGCGCATTTCTATATACCATCCAGTGAAGCCGAAATCCTTCTGAATTGTCGTCTTCTGCGGCACCTCGTTGCCAAACGATTGAATGTAAAAAAGAAATACATTTTGACATCCGTTTGGAAGGGCTTTACATGCTTGGGTAATGCTGTTGAGTTCCTTGTGTATTTTAGGTTTCATTGTTTTTTTCATTCTCTATTACCGATGTGATTCTAATATCTGCCCCACGCACACCCTTTTTTTTCTTCCTATTTCGGATATCGGACATTTTTTTTTTAAAACTGTAACTTTAATCTGTAAAGTTTAAAAAGTATTTTAGCAGAGATAAACCGTTCGTATAAACTAGGGGAAAAAATTTTTACATAATGAGTTTTTTTCCCCTGCCTCTCTGATCTGTATGACAGTTTTTAAAACTGATGAAAATTAGCGATTAAGCTTAGCAAAAATCGAATCGTAATTTGGTAAATTACACTTTTTATCAGCCGATGTATACTCATTTAGCATTTTTTTCTCCACAAAAGCTGTGCTTAATTGTTCGATTTAAAGGCCCATTTTACTTAATTAGATATTGCGAGATTGTTTTGAGTTTCTTTTTCAAAGCATTCTTTTCATCATGCGCTTAACTTGATAAACTGCTATTTATAAATATTATCCAGTAAATGAATAACCTATCTTAATTTTATTCATTAATCGTATACTCATCTAATTGAATCTATACATTTGTATATATATAAATAAATCCCTACCTGTGTCTCCTTTATGGACTTGTAAGCCATCCGATCGAGAGCGATGAAATTCGGCATACTGATAGTTCGAAGCATTGTCGACAATTAGCACAGTTGTCGACTGCTCCAAGTTCGACAGAATATTTAAAAAAGAAATGAAGAAATAAAAAAAAAAACGGTAGAGAACTACGAACTAAAATTTGCAGATTTTCGGTTAATTTTGCCATTTTTTTTAAAAGGCTAAACATGGCTTAACTATAACAAAGTAGCTTATCACACAAGCCTTCAAATTATGTGGAAGTAGTGGTGAGTAAAAGCTCTATAAACCGAATTTTTGAATCAAAAATCATATATTAAAAGATTACCACTCGAAAATATTTACCCTATTTCCGGAGCAAGTTGATATTTCTGCCTTAGAACATTCTACCACGAGCCAGAAGATTCTACAACGAGCCTTGGAACATTCTACTTCGAGCCTTAGAACATTTTACTACGGGCGAGAAGTGTGAACAGAGGGCTAAAAATAAGTAGAAATAATAAATACGTAGAATATTAGGGAAATGGAAATTACTGCTTGGTTACTCATTAGTTTTTGCTTTAAATTGAGCTAGGGGCGATAATTCATTAATATATTTCAAATATTTTAACGATAACACATCATTGATATTTGCTAGCTTATTGCTCAAATTGATAAAAAAAAAAGTTTATTGCACGTATTTTAATATTTTATTTTTTCATTCGCTTTGTCAGATAAATTCAATGAACAACGATCAAAAGAGAAAAGAATCATCAAATCTCCAGAATTTCAAACTAAAATGCACAGATGGAAATTATCTGCAAAATGCAACAGATGTTGTCCAACGCAATCCTTCTTTATTTGATTCCTTTTCTTCGTGTCCACTATTTTATATGTGTAATGTACCTCACATAACTACCAGATAAGTCCCGCGAAAACCTTCTGAGGAGGTATTATACCTTACCCAAAAGCCGAAAAACCTATGTACTATGTATATTCTTTTTCGAGAAAAATTCTTTTTGTTGAATGTACCATCTATTCACTTCATTTCATCTCCGGTTCTTTTTAATATAGTCTGGCATTATTCGAGTTGTCACCTGTTGAGCTCGTCTCCAATATTTAACTTCTTCTCTCAACAGCCATAAAAAAATGGTGCAATAATAGGAGTTGGATATAAAAGGTGGCGACGCTATTGGACGCTAGACTGATTCCATTTTGACCCAGTGGGGTGGAATGTTATCTGTTTTTTGTCATGCTAAACATCTTCAATGAAGTACAGCGATGATAGCCTCTTGAAAGGAAGCTCCGCAGCTACCCCAAAAAAATATTTTTTTTTTTTCTGATGAAGAGGCTATTATCAAGTCTATTTTGTGCTAGTTATTTAAGGTCTTTGATCCAATTTTTGTGTATTTTCTAAATAATCTTCATCAACAGTCATGATGATAGAATGTGAGATCCATCCTAAGAATTTGGTTTAAATACTTGCAAAGTATTTGGAAGAAATGATACCTGAAATTTAGGAACATTTCACAGCCTTAACAATTATTATATATATTTAGCATGTAACATGCGATATTTTTGTAATTATTTATTGAAAAAGAAAAATACTTTTTCGTTGAGTATTATTGTCGAGTAAATTTCTTCTTTAAAAAAAAAAAAAAAAAAATCAATATGTGTTAAAAATAAGTGTTTGCTTAATATGTAGCATAATACATTAAACAATGTTAAACTAAACTTAATATTGTTGTAATATTTAATGAGAAATGATTTAACGTTATCAAAGAAATTTGATTTGGTGACCTTTTTTTATAGTTCAAATCGATGTCATGTCGTAGGATACTTATGATTGCTTTCAAGTATTATTATGATTGCTTTCAAGTATTATTATGATTGCTTTCAAGTATTACTATGATTGTTACTCGTACATATGATTGTTTATAGCTCTGTTTTTAATCCCGATTAAAACTGATTTTATTTTCGGGGCTGTCTTTCACACATTAATTTGCCAACATACTATTTTTATAACAAGAACAATCTTAACTAAAAATTTAATACTGAAAAGCGCGAGAAAGACTTACATAACATTGTCTAGCAGTTTTTGATTTCTGTTTTAATTGTAAATTTACTTGCCAAATTATCATTCCATTCTTTTTATTTCGTTTATAGAAGCTTCTTAAAAGAAGCCATTACCTCCTGGAGGAAAAAAAATAAAACGGTACCAATCTAAACCTAAAGCTGAAGAGCTTGGGGAACACTCGAAGCTGCAACTAATTAATAACATAGACTAATAGTTGCTTTTAACCTCTATTTTTATAGTAAACATACCTGCAAAATTATTTCCTTCTTTTACTTAGTTATTTTCGTTTAGTAAATCAAATCTTAAAAGAATCCATTACCACGTGATGGAAAAAAAATAAAAGAGTACCAATCTAATGAAGCATCCAATTCAATCAAAGAGTCTGTTGTTTTGGGGGAAAATAAAATAGATCCCATTTTTCAGTGCCACTTGCAAGCAAACTCCATGATTGCCCATTAACTTTCGACGACGCAATCGCTGATAGGAGCCACCATTAAATCTTCATGAATCAAACTTCGAGACATCGTCAAGACCGAAATGTTTTCCCGCTGGCAGATCAAAATATATATCACGTTGCTTTTCTGTCGATCCTAAGAAACCATCCCCTTGGACTTCTGGCTCAGAGGGGGTCTCCAGGAAAGGGAGTAAAAAAAAAAATCAACTGCTGACAATCTCAACAGATGCTGGATGGCATGGCAGTAGTTGTAATTTACCCCCCTCAGACGCATACTAACGAGCTCACCAGTTAGTTTCCAGATTTATTGCCAAACTTTATGCAAAGCAACCCTTCTTTTTCTAGATAAACAATCGTGATTTGACCCATGGTGGAAATGTATAAAAAAAATGGACTATCATCTTTTTATCATTGTAATGAGGCAGATGGTAATGCAAAGGGTTCCCCTGTTGGCACAGACTTGGCGCTTTTTTTTATTTCTTCTGAAGGCGTGGCAGAATTGTGATGATGAAGACCCCATGGATGATGCGAAATGAGAACCATTTCTCACAGATATTGATGATTATTCATCATTTCAACCGCTTTTATGCGTGCACGTCGGAGAGTTGAAAATCAAATTTAATTTATTCATGAATGCTTAATATTTGGGTTGTTATTTTGTATCCTGTGATGTTAATTTGGGTGATGTGTAATAAGGATAATTTTTCACAATTATTGATGATTAATCCTCATTTCGTTCACTTTTATAAGTGTATTTCGTAGAGTTGGAATCAAATCTAAGTTATTCATGAATGTTTTTTGGGGGTAGTTATTTTGTATCTGTTGATGTTAATTTCTGCGAGGTTTGAAATAAGAATTATTTTTCACATTTACCGATGATTATTCATCATTTCATTCGCTTGTATGCGCGCATTCCAGAGTGATGTAGTCGAATTCAAATTATTTATGAACTAATAATTTGGTAGTTATTTTGTATCGGTTGATGTTAATTTCTGCGTGGTGTGAAATAAGACTTATTTTTCACATTTATCGATGATTATTCATCAATTCACTTGCTTGTATGCTCGTATTGCAGGGTGATGCAGTCGAATTCAAGTTATTTATGCATTAATAATTAGTTATTTTGTATCCGTTAATGCAGAGTTGGGTGATGCAAAGTGAGAATAATTTTTCATAGCTATAAATTATTATTCATCGTCTCACTCGCTTTATGCGCATACTTTTTCAGATTAAATTTGAATTTCATGTGGTTCATAATTAAGTAATGTTGGTCATTAATTTTGTGTCTGTTGATGTTAATTCCAGTCGACAAGCGAAACAACTGCATCATAGTTGAAAGAAAGAGAAGTAATTGTTAGTTAAGATTTTGTGATTAATTTTTTGGCGATTGCTTAATTGTTATCTCTCTCTCCTTCAATCTTGGCGCTATTTATTTTGAAAGAGAGGCAGAATTGAGGTACCATGGATGATGTGAAATCATTAGCATATCTCACGGATATTGATGATTATTCATCATATTTTCTGCTTGTTTTCCAGTAAATGAATACTTAATATTTAAGTAGTTAATTTATATCCGTTTATGTTTATTCCATTTGGCAAGTAGCTTATCTATTCAAAAGAAAAGAGCATTACTGCGAAAATAAAAATAAAAAATACATTTATATAGTAATTATTTTACAGTTCTTTAATTTTTTGGACTGAAATGAATATTAATAGCTACTTATGGTTGTTCAACACATGCTACTATCTTGTGTTGTTCGCTATCTTTAATTTATTCATAGCGGTTTTATTTCTTTCCTGCGTACATTTAGGAACGTTGCTGAATCGTATGTTGAAAAAAATTTGTTTGCAAAACCTGTAAGTTACGAACGCCAAAATTTTAGAGCAAACAAAAAAAAAAAACAAAAAAAAAGGAAAAAAATACCGCACAGACTTAAGAAATTCTTCAAATTTTTAGAATAACGATAATTGTTCAAATCAAAATTTTGCGATATTCAATAATTCAGACTAAAAATACCAACTCAAGGTTCTCACGAAAAAGTTTCCACTGATTTATCTCATAACTTAGCAGAATAAGTAAATGATGCAAATTTCCAAATTTGCAGGCTGAAAAATTGCGTTAAAATATAAATAACACCCGCATTATGGTTAATAAAAGAATTTAAACCATACTCAGTGTAAAATTATGTTGTTTTTCTTCGTTATTAATTTTTAAAAATGTCTATTTTATTATTTTTATTTTGAAACGTTTAAAAATGATAGCTTGATTTTTAATGTTTTTTTCTCTTTCAAGAGGGAATTGATTGTTCAAAATTATTGTTGTAAATTCGAAAAAAAAAAAAATTATTTTTGCAAAAAAGTCATGCTGTTTTCAGAATTTCAGTCTAAAAATAACAACAATACGCTTCTCACGAAAAAATTAACATTAAACCCGATTGACTTAACAATACTTAACACAGTAAATGAATGCTGTAATTCATTATAATTAGAGTACCAGTCAATTTTTATTTTACTGAACAACATTTACAGTCATAATAGAAATATAAACCCAGCTGGTCATAACGCAGGATAATAGTAGAGAATCAAGCGTTGGAGAGAGACAGTTGTTTAACCAGTACTTACTCTGTATTTTTTTATTTATTTATTTTTTTCAATCTGGAAGCTTAAATAAATTATCAATTTGAAGCCTAAACAAAACAAGCGCTAAATAAACATTAGTAATTGAATATCTTTTTCTTTGAAGGCTTATTTTATGAATAAATATACTCCATTTTCTTATTTAAACATTATTTTCAATAAAATAGCCGGAAAAAAACACGCATTTTATATAAACAAATAACTTTAGAATAATTTTCCGTTGTGTACAAATTATTTTCGCTGTTTTTCCAAGGAAAACAATCTCGCACAATTTTCTGTTGAATTTTCGCCTTAATTTGTTTTGTTATTGCGAAGCATCTTCTTTAAATAACTCCACTTCAACTATTGTGTGAGAAATTTTAAAGAATTCGCAAGTGGTGAAACTAAACAAAACAAGGTATTGTTTTCGCGATGTTGAATTTTTCAAGCCTATTATCTAGGAATTAATACGGTGTGTATTTTAACGATGAAAAATAACAATAAAAAGCTAGAAATAAGTGTTTATAAATATAAAATTTTTGTTTTTAGATGATTTGCGTATTCACGACGTGGGGAATTATTATCTAGTATATTTCATTTATTTATTTATTCCTAGCTTTATATAGATTTGTTTATTCATTATTGCCACATTTATTTATTTATTAGGAACAAAAGATTTTGTTAAAAAATATTAATTATTAAATTTGGTTTTCTGTTGGAATACACGGCGTTTTAATCGGTATTGTTTAACCCTTTGGTGCAGAATTTTTACTAATCGTATTTTTCATTATTTTGTATTAATTTTGGTCAAAACAATTAAAAAATATTAAGTACAGCATTTTAATAATTAATTATTTTGAAATGCAGCATAAAACACCGGTGTCTTTGTACGTTAAAGTTAAAAATTTTCAATCGCTGCTCATCTGCAAACAATAATTTTTCAAAAATTCACTTATTTAGATCTAAGAGAAACAGTTATTCATCTTTGAAATTTCTTTCGTTTACAAATTAATTATTGATTAATATTTGAATACGAATGAAAAAAATTTTTTTTAATTAACTTTTAAAGATTTTATATTTTAGTACTTAGTAATATAATTCAGATAATCTGCCAGATTTAATTTTAGTTACTATTAGAAAATATATATATATATAATTTACTTTGTTCTAACACATTTTTTGATCCTTCTCCAAAAATAATCGAGAATCATTTTATAAATCCAGAAGTGTTTAGGGTACGCGATTTCTCATACGTATCAATGATGTTTTAAAACTTTTAAAGGTTTGAGGGACTGACAATAAATTACAAACGGAAAAAAGTGTTTTTGAATACCCTATGACTAAAAATTTGTAACTTTTGGCTGTTATTTTGGTTTTATATGCAACAATTGCACCAAATTTCGTAAGTCTAGCTTAAATATTTATGGAGATATGGACATTTTTATACACTATTTTTTTGTCTTGCGTTTTTTTGCTATAACTTTAAAAATATTCAAAAAAAAAAAATAAACACTTAAGCGAAATTTTTGGAGCAATTTAGCAATTTATAATTAATTATAAAATTATTGCTTTTAACATTTGGGAGAAATTCGTTTAAAACTGCGAAAGATATGAGCAATTGAAGTAATTCTTTTATACCGCTCATGCAAGGAAAAATTTTTTTCTTCTTCTTAATTTTGTAGAGAATTGTATTTGGGGACTAGTAAAAAAAGAAGAATCTGACTTAAATATTTAAGAACAGTTAGTTAAGGATGCATACACTTTATATCTTAAAATAAAATTAGTTTGTAAATCAAACATACCGTTATTATATAATATTTATTATTAGGAATAGGGAATATTAACGAATTCGAATTAGGCTTAACAGAACATTAGCGGATAGAAAGTAAATCTATTTAATACAATTATTAAGTATTTAATGATACAATACAATTATCCATATTACTCAACCCAAAGCATATACACATATCGTGGCACAGAAGAACTTTTGTTTCTGTAGATGAATAGCAACGTGCAAAGCAATCCCATCTGCGTCAAAGGGTTTATAAAGAAATGCATTAGAACATAACTGTGTATATTTTTCGTGTGACGTCACTTAACGTCTTACAGATTGCAAATAATCTATTGACAATGTCCAAAACACGCAAAATTAGTGTTTTTAGAAGTGAAAATAATTCACGAATGGTGCTGATGCCCGTTAATTAGTAAGTTTTCTCCATTTTTGGTGTTTAGATTTAACTACATCCTTTGTAGTTTATGCTCAGTTTTGTTTTAACTGGAAATAAAATGTGTTCCTAAGCACATTTTTTTGGCTTATTCACAATTTTTGCAGCATATTTACTTGTTTTTTTTTATGGAATTGCTGCTTTTTTTATGGATATGGAAGCCGCATATGTTAGCAGTTTATGAAATTTTAATTAATAGGTATCAATATAATGCTAATTAAATAATACTGTAATAAGATAAGCAAGCGTTAGGTGTGTAATTCAGTTATTAAAAATACCCAAGTCAATACACAACTCCCCTTTTTAATTATTTTTATTTTGAAAAAAAAAAAAAAACTATTTTTTTTCTCTATCCTCTTGACACTACAGCGAAATCGTCTGCATCGACTAAGATGCCAGATTCCTCATTCACTTCTGCAGCTAGTGATAGACGATCGTCTGAGAAAGCGAACGGAGTGGAGATATTGTGCTGTGGAGCAAGCATTTTCTGTCGCAGTGACAAGTCAGGAAATGGGGCTCTTTTGGAACTGCTTCGCTTGGGCTCATTAGCATGATAGATGGTGGTCGGATGTCGGCGCCTGTTGCCC
This sequence comes from Parasteatoda tepidariorum, assembly GCF_043381705.1. Lineage (NCBI taxonomy): Eukaryota > Metazoa > Arthropoda > Arachnida > Araneae > Theridiidae > Parasteatoda > Parasteatoda tepidariorum. The sequence goes on along the minus strand of NC_092205.1, from coordinate 61,607,675 downwards.
AGGCGTTGATTTTGTGTGTGCAGGGGCGCTTTCATTATATATGCACCTACAAAGTGAAAGAACAACACATATTTTTAGACCCGATTTGTCAAAAAATTTAAAACATAATTCCTCTATTGAATTAACAGAAATATAAGTTTGCATTATCAACACTGAAAAGAACAAATTTTACGATTTTTTTTTGTGCAAATACTTACAAGACAAAATTGAGATTCAAAAAATATCGAAAGTGATTTAGTAATTTAAGTTTGAAACGATTTGTAGGTTTATGGCTTGTTTTGTTAAACCATTTTTTTCGAATATTAATACAATGTGTCAGTAAAATGTTACTTTTTCATAATATTTGATTCATTAAAAAATTATGAATTGAAATATTCCTTTGTTATATTTCATCCGAATTTATTCTTATTCTGTTTCATTTGAACTTGCTTGCCAAAAATTCTCTTAAAATGAACACGCAAAAACTTTATTCGAATACATTTACTAAAAATTTTATTTTTATTTTATACTTGCTGAAAGTAGCATTCGAATATTTTTCTAACGTATTGTTTGAATATGCGTGCTTAAAGCTTTGTTTCTATTTTCTAAAAGTGTTTTTCAACTCCAGAAAATCTTTGCCCATTCTATAATAAACTAGTTAGAAATTTTCAGAAAGTTATGAAGTTAAATAATTATTAAAAAAAAAACGTTAGTTTTAAAGTTATTTTAAACTTTTAGATAATAAATATGTACCAAAAAATTTGAAAAAACAAAAGAATTTCTACCAATAAGCCTCCATGATGCAATTATGAACCATTTTATCCTATAATTTTTGCAAACAATAAAGCTTATTTAAAACAAATTCAAAATAAATACATAAATTATGTCGAATTCTTTGTTTAACGAAAATCTGAAACTAGTTGATAGTTAACTTCAATTGATTCCTGTGATATAATTATAAACTCTGTTACTTGATTAAAAACTTCATTTGCTTCAAAAATATATGAATAAGAAATCGCAGTTAACACGTTTCAAGCGCTCAAATACATGCAGCCATTTCCAAGACTGTTTTCTTCCAGCTTTAAAAATTTCGTCTGTTATTTCCTATTTATAAAGAGAATGAAGTTTTTAATAAAGTAATATGTTACTGCTTCAGTTTCTTAAGATTATTTATTTACTATAAATTCTGTTATATCAAATTTATTATACATTTCAGTTGAAAATCTTCTGATATATTTACTTTAAAATAGGCATTGATGTTCCTATATAGAATAATCAAAGAACAAAATTTCTTTTACACATAAAAAAAAATTAAATTTTAAAGTTAAATAAATTTAAATATTTATTCAGTTTAAGTTAAAGCAAGCATTTTATATTTTTATTATAAATTGCGTAATATTTTTTTCTACACGTATTATGTAAATATTAAATTGTTATCGTATTGTTTTACATATTATAAGCTTTATCGATGTAATCTAATTTTGAGCCTGGGCGCGGCTGAAAAAAAGTATTACTTTTGTTACAGACTGAGCTACTCTTTGGATTCATGAATTGATTTCGTGAGTAATCTCATTTGCGTTGTTTGTTCGCAAAGATGTTTGTAATGTCCTTTCTACGTAACGTGATTTCATTTACTTTATTCGTGAATTGTCTTGATTAGTTGACCCAGTTTATTAAACTGGTTAAGTTTGCGTTCGTGAAGACTCGCGCGGCCTCCGGACAAAAGGAGGAGCACAAATGGATAGTTCTAACTTTTTTTAAAAAAAATAAGAAATTGTTTTGAATGATTGTTCTGCCAAATTATATGGCCTATCGATTTTGAATTTACTCAAATCGTGTAATCCTCATTTATTTATTTTTCCCCGTTTTGATTAATGCTTTTCTGTCATTTGCAATACCTGATATTTTGTCTGAGGTAATTTTCAAATTTAAATTTTATAATTGATTATCTATGATTGATTATCCTGAAATATCTGAATTTCGTCTGCTACTGTTTGGTGTAAGGTGGATATATAATATGGATTACTACATATAATTCTACATTACGAGCTAACTAGCCAAGGGTAAATATAACGCCGGATAAAAGTCGTGATGTTCTTTATTTCTTCCAAAAATGAACAAAACGTTTTTTAATAAGTTTGACCTTTTACTCGTGTCACCAACTAACCAACATGTGTACGTTTTTTTAATTTTTTTATTTTATAACTGTTTTGACAAAAAAGTTCCGCTTATTAGCAAACATGTGAAAAAATTCTTGTTAAAAAGAAAGTTAGCAAATAGTGTTCGTTGTCATATTAATTAAGAGCAAAAGTTAAAGGGTAAAAAAAAAACCCTATCAAATCTAGATTGAAGTTAACCGGAAGGCTTTTTATTAATAATACTGCAGAACAAATTTTTTTGTTGCATTTATGCAAGCACTTGATATTACTTAACTGGGTTCTCGGTATTTTAAATTTAAAATTAGGTTTTTACCGAAAGGTGCAGATTTTTTTTTTTTTTAAAATGATTTTTTTTTTAGTTTAGTTTATTTTTTGATTGTGCAAGTTTGTAAAAAACGTATAGGTTTGCATACACAAATTTATTTTCTGATTGTGAAAGTTTATAAAGAACGTATAGGTTTGCATACACTAGTTTATTTTTTGACTGTGCAAGTTTATAAAGAACGTATAGGTTTGCATGCACTTGTCTGCTGAAAATAACGCTTGGAGACAAAAAAAAAAACACCTGACTTTTATGTATCGCATGATTAATTTAGATATATTATCGTTTGCTTCCTACCACTCCCTCTGTAGCAGGGATGTGCGGATACTTAGTATACACTGGAGTACATTTAAAAAAAAATCCTGGTTCGGAATGCAGTATTACAATGCATAAAAACTGTAGTAAGTTGATAGAAACCAAACAGATTACAGATTTGAAATGAGCTAGGCGAAAATATCTAAGATTTCGTTGAAAAATATCATACTGCAGAAAACTAAAAAAAATTTGGTCCAATTTTTGCTTGAAATATTGACGCTTCTCTTCAAAAAATTAGTACATTTTAGGAATTTTTGAAGACTTAAAAAGAATATACTACTTAATTTAGTTATAATTTAAGTTATTCTGATAGTGATTCACAAAAATAATTGAAATAAATTTTTAAATTATAAATTTCAGGGTAATTACGAATAGAAAAATTAATAACTGAAAAACAGTTGCTTTTTTAATTTATGACAGTGATATTGTTTTTATTACTCTGAGGAATAGTTTTTATAAACGGAATTCATTCTGGTTTTTGAAAACGATATTTTTTTCTGTGGCTCTCTTCAAGAAAAAAAGCTATACCTTCTCCCTGCTTTTAAGTGTGACTGAAAACGATTTCTACCCATAACAAAATTGTTCCTAAAAAATCGTTTGAGTTAAGTATTTTTGCCAATTTCCATTTACTCTTTTACGAGATATCAAAAGTATGCTTACATAAAATGTGTAATACTTTTTAGTTGAAAGTGTGCGTATAAATCCAAATATAAAAGGATTTAATCATATTTTGAGAGGGGGCTGTCGCAAAAAAAATATTATAGAAGTAAGAAAAGAATAAAATAAAGATGTAGCAGGGAGATAATAGTGTGATCGTATTCCCTGAAATAGCATTCTGGTTGAACTATATTTTTCTTAGCTTTAAAAGCTATTCAAGTCAACCAGTTACTTGAGATTATGTAGTATCGATCTTGTTCACAAGTGAAGCTATTTATAAATGTTTTCTTTTTACTTTTCTTTTTATCTAAAAAAGAAAATTTTATTTCTACTTGCTGGTCTTTTACAGTCTTGTCTATTCTCGTAAATTATAAGGTTGCCTTTTCAACTCCGAGGCTTCTTTTTCTTTTTTTTTCTCCTTAAAGTTTTTAAATCTGTTCTGTAAAAGAAAATTTTTTTTGAAAAAGGAACGAAGTTCTTTGATTTTTCATGACCCCCGATAAATCTATTAATTCTGTTACTACCATTGAGACGTAATCTTGACACATTTGCTTTTTAGTTTAAGATTCTTTTTCGTCTCTTGCAAACTTTTTTGAAGGAAATCGACTGGCTATCAGCTCTCTTACTTCCTTGCAGACGATAGTTGAGAGGGAAAAAAAATGCCATGGATGGTTTCGAACATTTTTCAATTGCTGTCCTTTACCATTTTATCCCCTTTCTCGCTTCTGCTACTACTCTATCATTCATCGACGAACTGCAAAAAGTTTTTTTCGTTTTTCAAAAAAATAGAATTTATTGTATTCTTTTTTCAACTTCATCTTTAACAATCGATATAGCTCTCTTTATCGACTTATCGATACTAAAATGCCGCTCAACTATGAATTTGTAAATGCTCATGATGAAAATTTTTTAACTGTATAGAGATTTACTTACATGTAAAAGCTATATAAAAAAGTGCTTATTTTAAAAGTTGTTGCTTTTGCCAACTAAGAGTGGAATTTTTTTTTCATTCTTTTTGTGCAAAGTATGAATAATTTATCTGTTTTGTATTTTTAAGTCTTTTATGTTTTAACAAAGGATTAATAAGCAAAACTAAAATTAGAGCAATAGGAAATTTTTACCCAAAAATAAATAAATAAAATAAAAATACGAGTGCAGTATTAATGCATTTTCAGTTAGTTTTTCTTTTAGAAATAAATAAAATGCGTTAATGAAGAGTGAATATATGTCTAATTTGATTTTTCTTTCTATTCTGTATATTGCCTAAATATTTAATAAAATGCCTAGGTTCTTTCTTAACTTCACTTTTACGAGCTGTTTTTATTATTATTTTATTTATATTTACTTTGATGTTTATAAAAACATAATAACCAGTTTTCTGTTTGTTTTCTTTCGAGTACCCAAACGTAATTGATACAAAAATGTCTTATTTTTTTACATAATTTTAAGCTTAATTTTATTTTATTGCCCGATTATAATTTAAAGAGAAAATAGGTTGATGAAACAGCTATGATTGAAGGAGAGCTATTTGTGAATGCTTAAATTTCCTGTAACAGCGTTGCCACCCCACAGGGAGAATAGGGAAAACCTGGAAAATACAGGGAGTTTAAAAATCACCTAAAATAACAGGGAACATGCAGGGAATTTTGAGGTTTTTTTATAAATTGGGAAAATTGAGAGAATTTTGTTTCTTTTTTAGTCTTGAAAAAAATGGTAACCACTCTACGATCTATGGGATATTTATGGATGATATTTCAGCTGTATTAAACTAGTTCATTTAATATAGCATTATTTGTTTTAAGTGTGTTCAGTTGTTTCTTATTTCTCTTAAGTTTTTTCTGCAATTATAGCTTTTCTCTTAAACATTTTAAAAGTCAAAACAGATATTTTGAACTGAATTGCCCATATTCTATTAAGTTGTAATTTTTTATTTATTTGTTATTTATAACGAAAAAGGAAATTTAAAAATAATTTTTATTCAGAACAATTTTTTTTCAGTGCCTTCATACCCTTTCCATTTCAGAATTTGTAGTTGAAAATTAAAAACATGATTAAGAAATAAAGTATTTTGAATGAAAAGTAAAACAACCACTTGAAAATATTGGTTTCAGAAAAAAGGAACAATTATGAATCTATAAATTGCGGGTTTTATTATTATACCGTTTAATATTACAATTTTCTATCCAATTTTTTCTTAAATTTAAAAATATTCAAAGTCTGCTATAAAGCATAAATGTATATTTTTTTTCTACGAAGAAATTCTTTTCTATTCTAATCTCTAAGTTAAACTTTCTACACAATGTAAACTATTCATCGATTTTGCATAACTTAAAAGAATAATAAAAGTGAAAGAAAGAAAACGATTTTGTAAATTCAGCAAATTCTTTTTACTGGCTTCCGTAATAGATTTTTTAGGTAGTGTACTTGAACCTGTCGTCGTTCTTTTTTTTTTTTTCAAAGGAGCATTAAAGTAAAAAAAAAAAATCAATTTTCTTGGGAGCAAAAAATTGTTTCTTTTTCTAATTTTTTATGATAGAATTTGTCTTAACAATTTATTATAGCGAGAATTGTTGGTTTCATTAACTCAAACGATTTTAATTCTGTAGAAATGAACAACTCAACTTTTTTTTAAAGGTTTATTCGTAACAATGGGAGAGAAAATATTAGTCATCTTTATTTTTTGCAGTGTAAAAAAAAAATGGAAGCTTGACAAATCTTGAATCGCTCTTGAACTGAATTATAATTAATTATAGTTGAGAACTTGTTCTAATTGTTACACATAATTATCATTACTTTGAGTCATTTCTGTAATGATCGGCTATTAAGATAAACAATTTTGCACACTCAAAAATTCTTTCTCAAAAATAATTTTACATATTTTGGTTGTCAAAAAACTGTATTAAAAGAGAAACTAGAAATAACTGGGTATATCTCCATATAATAGTGTAGAGTGTTTGATACTAAAGAGTACTTGTAACCATGATATTAACGAATGTTCTTATTAATCTTAGTTAAATTATTATACAGAATTGAATTCGAAAAAGCTCCTAACGAATGCAATAACTATTCAGCCATTTTGCTCATTTAGAATATTAATTTTTTATACGATCGCTTATCTTAATTCGAATTAAAATTTTAAAATGGATTCAAATGCATTTAAAATGAATAACGAAATCTGAGTTATTGTATGAGTTTTTTACAATTGATGAATTCTTAGGGGAATTATATTTATTTGGTTAATATGTTTTTAGCGTACGGCATAGCGTACTCGAATAATAAGCAAATAAGAATCTCAGATTTTTTTTAAAAATAAATAAACTATATGTAGTGAATTTCTATATAACGTTTCTAAATGCAATGAAAAAAGTCATATTTGACACATTAGTAATCGTTTATTCTAAATCAATTGTCTTACCCTTTTTGCAATAACAGTACTATAGTGGAACATTTAACAAATTTCTAGTTTCACTAATAGCCAGAAAATAGTTCTTTGTACATTTTACATCAAACCTGGCTCTATGTAATGAGACTGCATTCACCAGACTGCATATTTTTTAAGATTTATGGTGAAAATATAGATTTCAGTGAACAACCCCACTTCCTTCTTTATGATTATACTGTCAACAGTGGAAAAGCCCCGCTTGATGTATGCCCCTGTAGGAGTGGCTCAATGTCAGAACAAGAAATCTCATACATCATTTTCGATAGAAGATCGTATGTGTGCCATTATATGGTGACCACCGGTCAGTGGTGTGTGTTCAAACTGTGGAACCCCAAGTCTATATGAGGCCACCTCACCTGTTCTATACTCATTAATCTTTGTCTGGTATGGACTCCAAACGAGGTACCAGAAAGCCCCCTGATGTCCGTTTTGGATTGTATTGCTTCGCGTCTGATTTAAGGGAATTTTTCCGCATTGTTCGAAAATTCGATTCGCATTCGTTCTGTGGTCATGGAACATTAAGGTATTATGCAGAGTGAGATAGGTCAGTTGGATTATCTCTGGTTTGGAAGTGGAGGTGAGAGAAGTCAAGCTTGATGGATGTTGATCCTTCCATTTGTTGACGTTTTGCCAAGGACAAACTAGTCGATACAAGGATATCAAAATATTTTGTCTCAGACCCAGGTAATTGAAGTTTTGTAAGAAATTCTTTTTACGTAAGAAATTCTGTAAATAAAAGCAAAAGTCTTCACTTCACAATGTCGCATTTAAGGAACGTAACAAAGTATTTGTCCGAAATTTATTACAAGTCTTACATTAATAAGGTAAATTGAAACATACAAACGTCTTTATTTTTGTGTAAACGACAAAATACAAAAGTAATTTAGTTAAACTTATAAAATATATTTTAGCAGAAACGTAGCTATGTGAAACTAGACAAAATTTGTTTCCAGGATTTCTTTTAACGGCTTGTTTCGTTGAAGAGTTTTGCTTGTTTCTGTACGTAATTTTTTTTTGTTGTACTTTTTTACGCAGTTTTGTAAAAGAAACAAAATTTAATATACTTGGAATATCTCATGCAACTTGTTTCGTTTATGAGTTATGCTTAGTTAATTAATTTTTATTGCAATAAAAGCCTTGTTTTATGCTCACGTTAATGGTAGATAGTGTAGTGGTGATTTTTAATATGTTTTTCAAAGAAAAAAATCTGCAATAATTTTTAAATAGCTGAAAGTCTTGCATTGGACTGATCGTAAGACACGGTGCCTAGTTGATCAAGCATCACTGACCACTTTCATTAGCTTGCGAAGAGGCAAAGGGTGTGCAGAATCGGTCCTCGTTAAACTTGCTCAACTTCGCGCATTGGGCGAGAAATCTCCTCTGCAGAGGATCAGAACTATGATGTCATGCGTTCGGATCTTTATCAGGGATGATTCCCATACCGTCGCCAATAGCCCATTGTGCAGCTGTAGTGCGACGTGAATAAACTACTACAACTAAATAGCTTAAAAACTTTTTGCAATTGCATAAAGCAATTTTTTTTTCAGTCATTGTTTTTAAAGTGCTGCTACAGTTGAGATTCATGTATTTTTAACACATCGTCTATATCCAAAGCGAAAATATTCGTGTTTCAGATGGAATAATTTAAATGCCAGGCAGCAATTGTATATCAAAAATAAGCTTATCACGGAGTTCAAAAAACTTTCATCTTTTTGATTGCAGATAATAATAAATAAAAAAAAACATGATTGCAAACACTTTTAATTTTAAACATTGTATCTTTGACACTTAGATTTAAAAAACTAGTTTTTTTTATTCATAAAACGTAATGGAAATTTAAACGAGATTTTCAAATGCTGGGAGATTTTTATTACTTGTAATACCCGCCCGATTCAAGTTTTTCACATAATGTCAAATGACCTTAACATGACGCAATCTTTTATGATTGGAAGAGTGAATTGTGACGCGTAGTAGGCGTGGTTTTCTAATCCGCCCATGTGATTTGCTTTTCAAAGAAAAGGAAATTTTGTCACCTGTCATCGAAAGGATTCTTAACAGTTGTAACAAAAAAAGTTATATGACTGTTAAGTTATAGAACTTTATTTTCGCGAACTTGCGGTTTTTCTTTCTTTTTTTTCTTTCAATTGCTTGTTTTATTTCTGTCGCATACTGACATTTCCTTTGATTGGTTTTTTAAACGAAAAACTATCCTTTTTAAAATCCGAAAAAAAAAAAAAAATTATTCATTATTCATACATTACATTAATAAAAATATCCAAAATGAAAACAAAAATTTTAATTTAATAATTTGATATTTTAAAAATTCTATATTTTTTGCGCATTTAAATTAGTTTCAACAATTGAGCTTTTCAAGTGAAAAATTGGATTTCAAAATTTATTTGAAATATAAAATTAATTCTCAAGAAAAGTAACAAAATTACACTGCACAAATTCCATTTTGATTCCCTATTAATTTAATGAATCGAACGAAAATATGAGTCAAATCATTTATCTGTAACTCTAAGAAGCTTTGGCTTTACCATAACATTCGAGAATTTTTGTCGATCTGAGTCAGTGAGTTTAGAATTTTGAATAGAATAAATGTTAAGAATTAATTAATAATCTATAATTGTTGAGAGACCACTGTCAGTAGAGAATAGCTGTCTATAATTGCTACATACAAAACATTTCATTTAAAAATTTATAAGAAATTCTGACTTTTTATAAGTTATAGGTTTTAAAAAGTGAAAAAAATATTTTTTTTTTAAAAATTTAAATAAAGAAGTTTTGTCTTTATATCTGTTTTATCAACATTCTGCTGTTCTTATTAATAATACTTTTTTTTTCTTCTTTTTTTCGTCTTCCTCTCCGGAAAGAAAATTTATTTAAAACATGTTGAACATTTTAAATAAAAATAAAAGTGCGTTCATTCCCACGTATTGAGGGTGAAATAGGAGCTTCGTAGTTTCAGATTCAATATCTCATAGGGACCCCATCTCTTCAGGAGGGACCTTCTTCCCCAATAATAAACTACTTAAAGGGCGCCACGCTGGTGGTCATCCGAGACTTGGAATGTGTGGTCATCACTTAAAACTAAGTAGATCATTAGCTTGAAAGGGAAAAGGATTTTAACGAGCCACCGCAATGATAAAGAAGTAACCGCATCTGTTCTAAAAGATTCTTTTTGAGAAACAGAGCCGGTGATTAGGGTGATGGGTTGTTTTGAAGGTGGAAGTGATTTCACGGGGGTGGCATCTCAGATTTCGAGAACTTTTCCCCGAATATGGGGGTAAATAAGACCTTGATGAAGTTAAACAGGTCTTGACGATTGAGGAATAAACCACTAACCATCAATTGTCAACACTGAAGAGGTTGGACCTGTTTGATATTTGCTGTTTTGGGTGGTATTTATGTATGTATTCGTTATGTTATTTTAGTTAAGTCTTTTCAGCGTTGTTTGTTTGATAATAGAAAAATTTTGCGGTATCAAGTAACATACGACGCGCTCTCGCATGTTCGGCACAGCGCAGTAACAAAGACTTCTAAACTCAAAAACAACCAGAGTTCTCTAATACGAAACTTGCGCAGAGCATACATCTAGGAGCATGTGACAGTGCAAGCTCTTTTCTAACTTTAACGATCACGTGGTGGTTTATGAAGAAACATTCGAAAAAATTGGGCTCCTTCAATTTCAATTACAATTTTAATAAAAAAAAATTAAAAAGAAGAATTTATGGAAAAAATCAGTCCAATAAGGCAAGCGATTGTGAACGAACGATTTTATAAATGGTAGATTTTCGGAACTTAATCGCTCCTAATTTGTGAATTTCAAATGATTATTTCGAGTAAAAGAAAAAACTATTATCATTTGTTTTAGACAATAATTTTTTTTTTAATAAAGTTATTAAAATTATAAAAGCTTATTTTAAGATATTTCTTAAAGCAGTCGATGTGGCAAACGATTATGAACGACTATGTGGCAAGCGATTGAGAACGAACATTTCTATTAATTTAAATTTTATACCGTTTCGAGTGAAAAAGAATCTATCACCATGCGTAAATTGCTTTTATTAATCGATTGCAAGTTATTGAAATTGAGTTCTATAGTACTATCGAATTGGGTGATAGGTTGATTTAAACAAGGATACGTTAATTATTTTGATTAATAACTCGTTTTCGACGACTTACAATTTCCTGTAGTTAGAAACGAAAGCGATCTAAAAACTATGTAGATGTGGAGTGTTCTATATGGAAACTAAATTCGAGTTTTTTCTACATATACAGTCTCTTAATCCCACCTGAATAAATAAGAATCATTAATTTTCCATCTTTCGACTACCTCCGTCCTAAGTAATTTTTTTTTCTTTTCTACTATTCCTTCACTTTATATACCCTTCTTTTCATTACATTTTCATTTCATTTATTTTTCCCGGAATTTTCGGGCAGAGCCCTGGTGTTATGTCAGCTTTACCCCACCACTCCACCAACCCCAAATGTAGTCCACTAACGACATCATTTAATTACTTGGGGGCTCTGGTTTGCGTGCGGGCCAAGATGGAGAGGGGTGAGAAGTGAAGTGAAGTGCTCTTGCGTATTTGGGTTTGGTGAAGAGAACTCGTAAATAGAATTTTCGGGGGGCTTTTCCAACTTCCGGTGCGTAGTTAGTTTTTTTTCTTCTTACCTTTTTGTACGGACTCAGTTTCTACCTTTTTCGAAAGCTGAGTAAAGATTGAGTTTGCAGAATGTGTCTTTGGGAGGGTTCGAAGGGGCAGGGGGGGCTGGGAATGTAATTTATTTCCCCTTAGTGTGCTGTTTTCGCAGATGAAATGATTGCGGTCACAGTTAAAGGATTGGGGGGATTCCGAGTTTCTGTTTCTTCCACCGAGAACATAAAATAGTTTGATTTCTGAGAGAGTTTCATTATTTGTTCTTTTTTAATAAAGGTATTTGTGGGAAAAAATGATTTAGGTCCGTAGTTCCATCCACTTTGGAATGAAATCTGATAATTTGTTTTATCATTATTACATTTATTTTTATCTCAGTTAAGCGCATTAAATAATTATATTTTTATTAGAAAATTATCTTAAATTACATGTATTATTATTTTTAGGTTTTGTTATATATGAGCACATTTGCTCATATATAACAAATAAGCTCATATATAACAAAAAAGGTTTAACCCATATGCTGAAGGAGCTTAACCTAATATTCGTTTGATATATTTTTTAAGGTTTTATTTAATGGAATTCTGTTGTTAGTAACTTGTGCTGGTTCTTATGATTGTTGGTAACATATTTTTGCTTAGTAAAAATTAGAAATCAATTCAATTCGCATAAAATATCTAAATGCTTCGATTTGCCTTTGTCCTTTAAAATGCGTTGAAATTAAAACTGTCCAACCTTTTTATTAACAATAATGCCAACTTTTTAAATTTTAATTTTTTTTTTTAATTCTTGATCTTTAAATTTTAAACAATTCCGTTGGGTTATGATTCAAGTTTTAGTGCAAAATTTTCTGCCGCGCAAAAGGTTTAATCTAGCTTCTTTAAGTGTATGCAATATTTAAATTTAATCAAACTGTTATTTTTCGTAATAAAACTATTGATTATGTTCATTTTATTAATATATTATATTTTAAATTACTAAATAGCTTGTCTGGACAGGAAATTTTAAGAGAAGTATCAAATATAAATTACCCTATTATCTGATGGGGAAGGATAAACCAAACTTAGTCTTGTCTTCCAGCCGATTACGATGCTTATTACTACTGATATTGATTAACAACGCATCTGCGTTAATTATGTACAATTTTTTCTTTCTCCTTTTCCTTCCAATAAAGCCGCACGAAAGCCGAGTAATTGACCCAATCTTAAGAAATGATGTTCCTTTTCTGTGAAAACCTCAAGAAAAGTTTTTTTTCCTTCGTTTTCTTCTGTCTTTTTTTGAAAAAGTTCCAAGCGATAATTACTTTTGTCTTCTAGTACATTTGCACCAAAAACAAGTAAACTATCTTTAATGAGTTTTAACGCTCAGCAAGACGGAAGCGCTGCTACTATTTCGTTAGTTTCATTTGCAGCGTAGTTTTTTTTTGATTTTTAATTCGCTTATAAATTCTTTTGCAGAACTTTTTTCCGTCTTAATTTAGGATATTTGGCATTATAGTCGAACAAATGTTTGCGTTTGAAATTTAAATTAAATACGAAATTGATTTCCAGATGATTGAAGAAAGATTAGTTTAGATTTTTTTTAAATTCTATTTCTTTACTACATTCTTATTTGAATGATGATGTAACTAATAGTTCCCGTTCAAAAGTCACCAAAAATAGGTTTATATAATGTTAAGATAACCCCTTGGTATGTTTTTAATTATCGCTGATTTGTAAGCATCAATTTTAAATGGTTCTTAATGATTTAAAGGGCTTAAAGAACATCTAAATATGATTATTAAATTTTATTAGTTTGGAAAATTTCCTTTTTTATTTACTGGTTTTTTATTTAAATGATTATGTATCTGATAGATCCTGCTCAAAATCATCACAAATATGCTTATACAATGTTTAAAGAGTCCATATGCATGTTTTTTAAATCATCGGCATGTTTGTAAGTATCGATTAAAAAGGATTCTCAATAAATGTTAAGAGTATAGTTTAGATTTAAACACATTAATGGTGTTATAAAATTTGTTACTTGAAATAAGACATTTAAAAGAAAAATACTTTTGTCATGCATTCATTTCTTATAATGAAAACAAAATGAACAATTTGCACTAAAATAAAATATTTGTACTACGTGTTGCGCTAAGAAATTACTTTCGACTAATACTACAAAATCATAATCATTCTAATTAAACATATGAAATAATCATATTTTAGACTCTTTCTGGTTTGTTAATTTTATACTTTGCTGACTCCAAGCTGTTCTCGGCATTCCATAAACTACCTTGGTATTCCAAAGAAGGCTGGAATTCAAACTTGGTCGGTAACATGAATCAGCATTATCTTGGTGCTATAGTCCTTGTAGGAGACACCGGCCTCCTTCAAGATTTTAAACCATTCTTTTCTGTTTCTTGTAAAGGAATTTCAAGTTGTTTTCCATCTGTCTTTTCCATCTAGTTCTTGGTCTTTTCCATCTTGATCATAGAGTAATCTTGACATTCTTGCATTTTCGTCTAATTCATGTAGAACAAGCGAGTTCAAGCAAACTAGAGTAAGCAATGAAGTTTCAATGGCAGGAAGATAAAAAAAAAATTAGAATATATTAAAAGGCAAACAAATTATTCGAAAAGAACTTCTCCATTACGTAATCGTAAGTTGTCTTCGTATATTTATTTTCATTTTGATCTTTTATTAAAAATTTCTTTTCACTTTTCTATAATTTTAAAATAGTTATGGAGGTGAAAGAGATTTTGCAATGAAAAGTTACTCTCGTGGTATACCGTCCTCATAAACTCTTCCTTCCTAATCCATTCTTTAGTATATGTTCAAGCCATTGGAATATTTTTTTTTTAATTCTTATAGCCGATACACTGTCTCGTTCCTTATAAGTATCATCAATATATTTGTTGATCCTTCAAGGTCCATCCTTGCATTGGGTGCCATCGTTGTGCCAAAAATCTTCCATGCAATTTTCCTTTTCCATATTCTCAAAAGATCAGAATCACTTTTAATTAAAGGCCGTGTCTCAGATCCACACAGTTCAATTTTGTCGAATGATCACTTAATAAGAATTTTTAAGTTTAATGTAGTAACTTAAATACCAATTAGTAATGATTCCAAATCCAAAAGCTTTATTCCAATCAAAACAAGTAGTTATGTTCATTAAAGATGGACAATTAGAGAAAAGTCCTTATGCATGCATATTCATGAAATATCCAACAAGATTTGCAAGCAAAGATTTAAAACGATAAATTCAGAAGCTTTGTTTTCTCTCAAACAAAAATCGATTCAGATCCATTCCGGTACATTTTCCACCTAGTCCTTCTATATCTGTCTTTTGAAGTTCTGGAACAAAATTAAACAAAGAAGGAATAAATATACATAGGATGATACATGGCGTCATTTCGTTTTCGGGAAAAGGTCTTTATTAGAAAAGGCATTTTAAAAGTGCGCGCCACGACATGGCTAACATGAATCATGAACATGGACACGCGCTCATCCATCATACAATCCCTAGAGAGGAATCCTGCCAGGATTTGTTCCATCGGGGGAGCCATGAATTTGGGAAAAGATGCCACTACCCCTCTACCCTAGTCTAAGAGAAGGGCAAAATTCTCCGGGATTTATATACATATATACGTCTTTTGAGGTCTTCATTTATATTTGTTGGTTGAAAAAAAAAATGAAACAAAACGTTGGGGTACGAAAACCGCTTGAGGGACTTGCTGTTTGCAGAAATTGAGATGGCGAGGGTGTTTGGAATTTTATTTTATTCCTTTTTTTTTTCTTTGAAAAACGGGAGAAGTAGGATTATGGGTGATTCAGGGAGTAATGAGGGTATGACGTGATCCGGGAAAACAAGACGTAGTCTGAAGATGGACCTGTTGCTATTAATTATGTCCAGTGCTCCCGTTCTCTCCTGAGCCTCTCACACGGTAGTTGGGAACTTTTCCTTATTATTTTCCCGGAAAAGGATCAACACGCGATTGTTTTTTATTTTTAATTCTTTCTTTCTTTTTTCTTCTTTCTTTATCACGTCATGAATAATTCCTAAGCAGATAAGACCTGGAGAATTTATGGACGTATGTTATGCATTTTAAACGCACAAAAGAGGAATTTTAAAGGAAATGATGAGTTTCTTTTAACTGTTTAATTTAATTCTTCCCGTTCCTAATTTATTTTGTTTTTTATTTAGTTTTTTTTTGTGGTAAAGCGAGTTTTTTGATTTTTGAGTGGCGTGACAGTTGAATAGAGTGCAATATGTTTTCATTAAGTGAACTACGTTTGCAAATGCCGCTAATTTAAAAAAAAATAATTGCCGCATGCAATTTTTTCATTTTATTTTTTACCAGCTTCGTAATTCCCGCCTTCAAATATGTTGTTCATTTAATTGTATACTTAATGAATATAGATTTTTCTAGTTTCACAGAAAAATGTTATAAAATCAAAAATTTGACAAAACTTTTCCTGAAATTCAAAATTTTGCAATTAATTAATTATTAGTAAGTAATACATTGAATACTGATTCATGTATATTCGAAATGTATAAACAGATCAGATAGCATATTAATATAGCGGCAGAGGTTTTGTTAATAGAGATACCACCGCAAAACGTCACTCAAATATAATATTTTGGGAATTGGTCTCAAACTAAATGGTTATATAAGAAGTCGACAACAGTTTAGAGAAAAGAATTTTAACGTTTTTAAATTAACCCACATCACAAATTACTAATGCACAAAAAATAAAGGAGTTAAAGTTAGCTCTTAACCTCTACGGAAAAATAGTCACTACCTTCTTTCTGACAACAGAGGGCGCTAGTTATTACAATTATCGGGTTGTTTTTTCTTAAAGCTATATTTTAGTTAGCACTGTGATTTAATTATTTCTCATAAAGAAATCTATAAGTTTTAAAATTAATTGGAAGATTTCATTTTAATATAACTGTTTCCGTTACTTCGGAAAAATAGTCCCACGACAACTGCTAATTGCATTTTAACCTTTTTGATGCTTTTCTTAAAATTAGTTACATTTAAATACTTTATAACTGAATAAAAAATGCAAATTGAGTGCTTATTTTTTAGATGAATATTTTCTAAATTTTATTTAGTAATTAAGTAAGTACATCAAAGATATACGCACACTATTTTTATTCATTTCTGTTCTGCTTCCCAAAATTCGTTACTAAGTTTTAAACCGCTTGAACTGAAATCGTTTTAGTTGTTCGCTTGCAAAAGGCGCAACAAGCATAGACATTAAGAACGACTTCAAAGAAAATTTATCACATTCACGAACGAAGTAAGAAGAGAGTTTCCGCCATCATTTCAGACGAACGGAATCACAGAAGTTTGTTAATTAAGTTTTGATTAGGGGATTCGCGCTTCAACTGAGACGGCAGGGGGGGAGGGGGGATTTCGCTATACACTGTTACAGAATAAGACGGGCCTGAGTAGAAAGGGGTAAGGGATTGATGGAATTTATGGGTAGGATTTACTAAAGGAAAAATTTGTATGTTTTATCCTGTACTTCACACTTTCTTTGTGGAAATTTTGAGTTTATTGGAGTCTTTCTGAAGATCTCTTTTCTGACTTCTTTGTGAGATTGGGGATTTGCACCACATTTGAAGCGTTGCCCCCTTCTTTAATGTGGATTTTAAATCTTTATTTTTATATTTTTAACTTATTTGTAATTAAATTCTGTTTGAGAGGCTTTCCATGACGTCAATTTTGTTAATCAATGAAGACCTCGCATGTACATTTGAAAGAATGGGCTTTTGACAGTTTTTAAATTAAAAATTGGTTTATTTTATTTGCAAATGTCATTTTTTTCTAAATTCGAAATAAATTTATTTACATTTCGAAAGAAGTTTTCGTATTTGAGGAACTTATATTTATATTCCAAATATATGAGTAACTTCTTATTTTTGTGTTGAAAATTATATTTTCCACCACTAAATACTCTACGTGTAGTCATAAGTCTTGTTTTTTATTTAATTCATTTGCTAATTTTGCATTTATGTTAATGTGAGATTTAAAACAAATATATATAATTAAATCACCAAAACGTATAATATTATAATTAATTTTTGTTGTAGAATTTAAGATTGCTAGAAATAGTTATCGAATAATTTTCTTGCATATTGAATTTTAAACATTAAAATCAGTTTTACTTGTTGTATGGAAGCATCACGCTAAACGCACATTCTTTATTAATTCGATTTTTTTAAATTTAATATTTAAAAAGCTACTCAAATATAAAATTGTCTTTTTGATGAAGGTGGCAAAATATTTCAAAATTGGTAAATATTAAATTATATTTGCCCATTTTAAAGCCTTGTTAGTTTTCTCTGCAAGAGTAGAGCATATAGTTTAAAACTTAACCCTTCTCTTTCTGTTAAAAGCCTCGAATTATTTTCTTGGCGAAAAAGCTTAAAAGCAACAAATATATCACTTGATATAGCTTTTAAATCTGAAGATATTGCCTCATAGATAAAAACGAAAGATTATTAAGAAACCCTGAAGTATATATAGAAACCTGAAACGTATTCTCACTTTAAATATTTCTTCATTGTTACTCTTAAGAAAAAATCTGTATTATTTTTCTATCACCGTAAGGAAGAAAACTGCATTTACGAACTGATGAAACACTCTTTGGCAACGCGACACTATCTTGGAAGAAATAGAACACTATAAATGATACAAAAATATCTTCCAATTCAATTTATTTTCCACACTAATAGCTATACACATTTCATTTCATTTCATATGTATTTATTTATTTTTCTACCCTTTACTGAATTGTTTTCATTTCACATCGTCAGTTTATTTTAAAGATTGAATTCATTTCTATAACTCTTGCTTCAACAACAGAAAGAAAGTCTAGCAGACGATAAAAACAAAAAAAGATCCACAAAAAAACGAAAGATGAAAATATTAATAAAAAACTAAAGAGTTGCGATCGCAATTTCTGCGATAGCACTTTCTGAAGCTCTTAGTTACATCTGTGACTGCCAAAGCGTTAAAACTTTTTTTTTTCTGCCCAGATATAAACCTCCCTGCATGCGAAACCCAGCTCCTATCTAGTAATATTCGAAATCGGGGATCTATCACAAACTTACAAGAAGAATATATTAAATCAATACATAGATTTCATATATATGTAAGAAATGGCTTTGCTTAGTGCTGCCTTTTACCAGAATTTTAATATCTCGATACATCATGTAAAATATCGATAAATCACGATATTCCTAATTTAAATTATACTTTATTGGTGAATAATTTCATTTCTTAAATGAAATTGAACTACTTTTACGAGACGATCGTAGCCGATAATTATTGTAATCGTTGATACTCGTGTATTTAAAATTTATTGTCAGTAATCGTCGCGATATTTATCGTTGTCGGTATTGATCACAATACCATTGCCATATATACGATACATTGTAAATATAGTTACAAAACAAACGGCAGTTTGTTTATGTTTTTGTTTATTAGGATTGTTTAACTATTCACCGATTCATGATTTTCGTTTTAAACTGAAGCTGTGTTATAAATTTTTTTGATTATTTTATTAGTTTCTATTTCATACTTTAAAACAAAGTAATTAAACTTATTTTATTATTCTTGTATTATTCACACTTTATTCTTGTATTCTCCGTATTATTAAACTTATTTTTCGGTTAATTGCTCATTATTCACCTTGCACTTAAAAAAGGGGTCCATAAAAAATAATTTTCTGAACTAAAGTCCTAAGTATAGTAAAGTTATTGCTTTTAGAGTTTTTTTAAGAGAAACAGTGTTATGTTAAATTGCTCTGAAAGTGCAAAATTGCTTTGAAAGTGCAAAATTGCTCCAGAAACATTTGTTGTACATGAGCACCTAAAGAAAGAGCCTATCACCCTAATAACATCTTGTTTATTTTATTCTATGACAGTGGTTTTCATTAAGTTAAAAAACCATTTTTAAAATTAAAAAAATCCGACCGTTTTTTTTTATTTATTTTTTTATAGTTTCTATCTTATCTATTTATTGAAGAATGCGATAGTTTTAGTTAAAACTTATTACTCACTAATTATAATTTTGTAAACTTAATCGATTTATATCAAATTCAACAAAACATAATTTCAAAATAGCAAGTAAAAAGTAACAGTTAACCAAGTGTTACTCCAAACAGGATCTAGTGAACCAATAAAAATCTACATAATAATGACTTTTGTGAAAGAATAAATACAAAACGTTTAAAGAACGTTGTGTGTTGAAGGCCAGCGTTCATCTTTCATCCCCCCTTTGCCCCTATACTTATGTTGTATCTTCTAGTCACGTAGGATGGGGTCATCTTAAAAGATGACCGACTCCCCCGCCATGGTCGTATAGGGCGTGACAGGAAAATGCAATGTGTGAACGGCACAAAACTCTATAACTGACCCTACTGTCAAATAAATGGACTTTCTTCTGGGACTGGTTTAGATCAAAAGAAAGGAAATAAATGAAATGAAAAATGGTAAAAAAAATAGTAGACTAATTTATATTTTGAGCTTACGCCATAGAATAGTTTGCCTTCGGTATATTGAACAATTCTCTGGTCAGTTCGTCTTCGTTTTGCTGGTTTATTAAGAATTTCATTTGTTTTAAACTTTTGTCGGCGTTAATATGATTTTCGAATACATTTTAAGACTTTTTGAACCATAGCAAACTTTAGTATTAGATATTTTCCATTTAAATTCTAGTTTCCACCCATAACCAAATTTTGGTATCAGATATTTACCATAGATTTTGAATTTGTTTACATTAACACAAACTTCACTATTAGACATTTGTCGCCCAATTTAAATTTGCTGGCCATAAACAAACCATAGATATCATAGTTTGTTAATTGCACTTTAAATTTTCTGATCATAAATGGACTTCTGTATCAGATTATTTGCCGCTTACATTTTAAATTTGCTGGCCATAAGCAAACTTCAGTATCAGATGAATATTTGTCTCTTCTATTTTAAATTTGCTGGTTCTTAACGAATGTTAGTATCAGATAACTATCTGTCGCTTCTATTTTAAATTTGCTGGCCATAAAAAAACTTTATTATAATTTATCAATTACACTTCGAATTTGCTGATCATAAATAAACTTCTGTATCAGATTATTTGCCACTTAGATTTTTTGCTGGCCATAGACAAACTCCAGTATCAGATAAATATTTGTCGCTTCCATTTTAAATTTGCTGGCCATAAGCAAACTTCACTACCAGATAGATATTTGCCGTTCCCATTTTAAATTTGCTGGCTATAAACAAACTTGAGTATCAGATACTATTTGGTGTTTATATTTTAAATTTTCTGGGCATAAACATATTTTAGTATCAAAAATAATTTGGTGTTATCTGATCATATTCAAATTGGGTGCTCACAAATCATTTTTAGTACCCATATATTTTAAAATAACTTTGATAAATAATATTAATTAAGCACTTCAAAGCATTCCTACTGCTTGACTGTTACTGGTTTTTGAAGAGCTTTTGATCTGACAAATTCTAAATTCAACTTCACTGCTATAAATGATATTCTATTCTTTCATTTAACTGCAATAAAATAATACGGAAATATAACTGAAAAATCTGATTTTAAAGTTTCTTTGAATCTATTCCATGAAAGATACATTTATTTCGAATGACCTTACCAATTGTTCTTCTAACCCCATAAGCATGAACCCTTAATGATTATTTACCCGCAAATTCGAACGAGGAAGTTCTTCGATTTTATAGTGGATGATACATCACAAGTTCAAGGAAAGAGCCCTGAGACGGATCGTGAGCAAGCCGTGAACTTTCTAAGCTTGGTGTTACATATTTGCCGGCAAAGCTCCATGCACCTACGCAATTACCCGAAAATAAATGGAGGCAAACGATGATTCGAATACTGTGATATTCTCTCTTGAGAAAATGTTCCATAAGTTTGAACTTCTTCGCAATAATTCGAATTGCACCCATTCTAAAGTTAAGCATCGATGTTTGTTTGTAGGTGAGAAATCAATTTATTTCAGTGATTAAATTAATGATTTTCAGTACTTTGAATGTGGTTTCTTAAACCACATTCAAATCAAGAGAGTAATGTAGGGCGATTTTTATTTTAATATGACCCGTCACGGAGAACTAAACTGGAGAATTAATAGTAAAAATTTTAATAGAACTAATTAATTAAGTGAAATTGTGAAAATGCGCATTTTTTTTCTTCCTTTCTAGGTTTTAAAACTTGTTCTGATCGTATATAAGTAAAAATATCAAATATGGTAATTTTCAATTGAACGAGATGTTATGATGAATTGTACGAGATGAGAATTATTAAAACAATCATATTTATGTGTAAAAGAGAATAGAAAAATCTTCATTTTCCACTGAAGTTAAATTTTACTGTTATTCAGTAAGCAAAATTTGTTTCTAATACTGTATTAAATCACAGTGATGGTAATGATTAAAATTAAGATTAGAATCTTATACTTTGAATCCATAGAAGATAGAGGTAGGTTAAGGTAGACAAAAAGCTTATTATTTAATATCTAGGAACTTGAGTTTGAATATCCTTATAAAAATCGTGTTGTTTTACTGTTCAACGAATAACTTTTCAGGCATTTTTGTTTTGTAAATAGACTCCAAGAAGAATAAATAAAAATAAAATAATGAACAGAAAATAATAATAAATGCAGATAATAATGAGAGGGAGAAAAAACGAAGTAATTTAAAAGGCAAAAAAAATTCTATTACATTCAGGCCAATTATAAGTCTAACTCATAGTGTAATCGATATTTTAATCTAAAAGTATGTGTACTAATAACAAGTAACTGTTTTGAAAATTCTAACACTAATAGTTTCCAATTAAATAATACTAAATATTTGGCTTAAGTGTTATAATAAAAATATATTTTAATGGCTTTAACTTAAAAAAAAAATATTGAAATAAAAAATTTGCGCTTTGTTGTGAAAAATTTATAACAATAATTACCATAATAGCTTCGCTGGGAAAATAAATTTAACTCATTATTTTCTAGGGTTTCATTATTTACGTCGAATTATCTGTAAATATTACGTTTATTGTGTAGATTATTATCTATTTAAGAAAATAATGTTTGTCTTACTCTTCTGTAAAAGTATATATTATCTTTACTATTCTTTGTAAAAACCACTAGTAGGGAAAAATAAACACTATACCAAAAAGAACACGAGAAAGTAAAACAAATAAGTTCGAAAAAGAACGGCTACGTGTCCGAAAAGAGAAGAAAAAGAACTAATTAGACTTTCTGATAGAAGATAACGCTGATAGAACCGGAAAGCTCTTTTCTGAATTATTCATAGAGACGCTGAGAATATTAAAGGGCAAAAAAATCGGGCATCTTTTTCTCGTTCAGAGAGAAAAGAATATTGCGAAAAATTGCAATGAAGGGCTGAGAAATAAAGCGAAAGTGAAAATTAGTCTCGTTGGGTTAATTAATAGATTGTAGAAATTCTTTTTTCCGTCGAAAAATAAAATGGGAGATTTTCGGAAAGTTTATTTAAAATTTATGAAAACAAGCTAGTTATTTTTAACTGTCGTTCTGGGTGAGTATTGTGCATAAATTGAAAATTAGTTTTTATAATTTATTGATTCTTGAGTTTAGTTATTTAGAATAACATTGTTTTTATGATGTTATTTGCGATGTATTCATTAATAATCTTGAACTTAACGATTTGTTTGCTTCTTTGTTTTTATTTATTTACTTTTTTTTGACACTTTATTTCTGAGACTTTTTTGCTTCACATTAAATAGAAACTAAGACTTTGAACTTACTTATTTTTTTTTAAACTGATTTTTAAATTTATTTAAAATTCATAACAGTTTAAAATGTTAATTATTTTTAGTTAATAAATGAATTACTAAATTATTTTTTGTTGTTGTGCTTTTTACTTGTTTAATGAAATGTAACTCAGTAATCTTTTCTGTTGTGGCTTCTTACCATATAAAATTTACATTTGGTTATTTAAATCAAATTACCTATGTTTCTCCGAGAGCGAGGCGTTTTCTTTACATTTTGGGATCGATTTTTTTCTATAATACAACGCAATTTGCATGTTCTGGTAAGTCTTTTAATTTAGTTTGTTCAAATGTTCTGGTTGGTCTTTTAATCTAGCTTAGTTAACATGTTCTGGTTGGTCTTTTAGTTTAGCTTAGTTAATATGTTCTGATTGGTATTCTAATTTTGTTAAATTTACATGTTCTGGTAGATTTTTAAATGAGCAGTTTTACAATATATTCTGGTTGGTCTTTAAACTAAGCTTAACAACATAATCTGGTTGATCTTTTACTTAAGCTAGGTTCACATGTTCTTGTTCATCTTTTAATTAAGCTTAGTTTTCATGCAGAGGTAGACTTTTAATTGGGCGTTATTTACATGTTTTGGAAGTTTTTAAAGTTAATGTAGTTTGCCTGTTCTGTTAGTTTATTTATTTATTTCTAATTTAGCGTCATTTACATGTTTAGCGTCATTTACATGTTGTTTTTACAATTTAGCGTCATTTAGGTGTCCTGGCACATTTCTTTTAGAATACGTTAATTTGAAAGAAACTTTCAATTTAATTCAATACAGTAGAATATTTACAAAAAATATTAAGCCTTTCATTAAACTAAGTTTTTATTATTGAAGTTCCGGAACCACATGACAAGGCGTTTCCTGCTCTTCTTGTCCTATTTATAAGCATACCCTTCTCTGGCTTTAGTCAATTCATGTATTAAGTCAAGTAAGTGCTCATAACTGCCAAATATCTTTTTGCAGACAAGCGTTGGCATCTTTATGAGGGAACAGTTACGACATAAAAACCACTGAGTGCCACTTAATTCTTATCTCCAACTCCAATGTCGCTAGCTTTTACACTTTTTTTTTTTAAACAAATACACTCCATAGCACGTTCCATATTCTAACACTCACCAAAAAATTCCTTTTTTTTTATGACCTATCTTTGAAGACACTTCACTTTCAATATGAATTTTCCAAGAACTGGATAGAATCTTCAAACTGTGCACACCTTGGTGGAAGTGACGAATTTGAGCACCAAACCTTGTCGTTGAAAGTCCCCAATCTGGGTATACTTTTTTAGAGCCCCAGGAGTCAAATCTAGTTTCATCTTCTTGGCTGATGTATTCAAGTGCACTTTTTCATCTGCTCTCCTGCATCTAGATAAGGTTTCTGTGAAAATTTTGATGGAGTCACCTACCCGTCTCACTTTCTTTACCTATGAAATATTCAGCGGAAGGCAACCTATTCAATCACATTTGGCTCTCATATGAAACTTCGCCAAGCGAATTTGTTTTCTAAGAATAACTTTTTGGCTTCGCACTATATACCCAGAAACATTCTTATGATTTTTGTTTAGTTATAGAACTATGACAATGGACTTTTGCCGTCACAAAAACGATTTTCTGCATTCAAAACAACTTGTTCTACATTAGTCTATATTAGAGTTTCCCAAACTTATGACTTTTGAACTCTGCTAAAAATAGCCGATAGAAAAATACGTAATCGTTATTTTTCATGGCTAGCTTTGTTTTTAAATAAAAATTTTTTACATTTTCGTTTGTTGCAAGATATTTTGCATAAGAACGTGTATCCCCTCTAAACTGTTCAAGTACCCCTGGGGTTACACGTACCACACTTGGGGAAACACTGGTCTATATATATCGTCGTGGATTATAAGAAATGAGTTATTCTATTTATTATATTTCACAAAATTCAACTGAGCTTACATGTTCTGGTAGACTTTTTATTAAATAAATAGATTAAGATAATGAATGAAATATATTATTGTGCGGCTATTATCTTCATGTTATATTTGACCTATTTAGTTGTTTCGCTCTCAATATTTATATATATACATATTCAATTCTTTTCTTTTTTATTTGCGATTATTTTTTATAACGCACCGGCATACCGCTAGTGTTTGAAAGTACGTATAATAAAAGTTTGGAAAAATGAAAGCAAACACAAACAAAGTGAAATAATACAATAATAAACATACAATAACAAAAAAATGTATTTATAATTATCATTGATTGTAGACAAGTTTTGTAGGATTGAAGGCTCTGTAGCAAATTCTCACTATACGTCGCAATATATAAACACAGATACAACAAAACATGATAAATGCAATAACAAAAAAAAAAAAAATCATTAAAAATTATTGATGGTGGATGAGTTTTCTAAGGATTAACGATGTTGCATAGTTCACTCAGATGCTCACGATATATCGCAATACATAAACGCAAACAACAAAATGCAATAACAAAAAACGTGTATTGATGATTATTATTGATGGTGGATGAGTTTTTTTTTTCTCATTCATCGTTAATCAATCATTTATCAATAAATCATCAATCATGCATTAAAATAATTCCCCAATTATTACAAAGATTTTTATTTATTCTTTCTTTCCCCCCCCCCTTCATTTTCTTGATAAATATGAATACCTTTTGGTTGTCAGGAAGCTGACATCAAATCATATAGGTCCCGGGTTCGAATCCCAGATAAGGCATGGAGGTTCTTTCCTCTTCTTTGTTCTTACTGTGGGAGCAACGTTGGCCCACTTATTATAATGCCCCTGAGAAACTAGTCAACAAATCTGCTCTGTTACCCGAATGACGAAAGGCATTATATATATATATATATNACGCACAGGTATACAGCTAATGTTTGAAAGTACGTATAATAAAAAGTTTGGAAAAGTAAAAGCAAACACGAACAAACTGAAATAATACAATAATAAACATACAATAACAAAAAAAATCATTAAAAATTATTGATAGTGGATGAGTTTTCTAAAGATTAACGATGTTGCATAGTTCACTCAGTTGCTCACGATATATCGCAATGCATAAACACAAACAACAAAATGCAATAACAAAAAACGTGTATTGATAATTATTATTGATGGTGGATGAGTTTTTTTCTCATTCATCGCCAATCAATCATTAATCATGCATTAAAATAATTCCCCAATCATTACAAAGATTTTTATTTATTATTTATTTTATTTTATATTTTTGAATTTTCTCGGTAAATATTAATACCTTTTGGTTGTCAGGAAGCTGACCTCAAATAAGAGGTCCCGGGTATATATATATATGCATGCTTAAGAGTCGATGAGATAAAATTTAATTTTTTTAAACATTTTACAGAACAAAGTATTTTTTATTCTCTTATTTTAAATTCAATACGCATAACAATCACGGGGTTTATCTTCATAAATTCATGCGCTTGCAATATAGCAGATTAGTTGGCAAAAATGTTTACTGTTGAAAAATTTGTTGCTTTTTTTTTAAAAGGAATATTTATTGAAAAAAAATTTTTTAACTTACATTTTTAAAAGTAGATAAGAAATGCTTTCTCAATATATTTTTTTAAAAAAAAATATGCCGCCTCGTTTCCTCGCAGTATTGTAAACACACTCAAAATCTATGCAGATGAAGTTACTGCCCCAAGCTGTATAAGGTATAAAAAAAAATGCTGAATCTGGGGAGGTCTTGACAGGAATGGAATTTTTTCTTCTTCTTTCGTTTAAAACGTTAAAAAAAAGAAAGAAAAAACTTAGATATTCAAGATGATATGTAAGTGAAAAACGGTGAAGTCGGTATTTTCTTTCTACGGTTCTTTATTTGTTCTTCAAGAAGAAGAAAAAATAGTAAATAAAATTAAAAAATAAATTGATGTGTTGAAGATTTTGACTTTATTTCGTTTTAATGTATGTTATTGAATACATTAGGTAGATAAAACGTTAATAATGTATGACATTTTTTCATTTGAAATCAGTTTTTAAGAATTGCATGCTTAAAATCCTTGGAGTGATTTTCATGAAACGTCTCTGCCAATGTTTATTATGAGAAAAGTTAATCCATAAACTTTGGTATTATTTTGTAGTTTTATTCAATTTGCTTAAAAGTCACAGATAATTCTTACTGACGAGTTATGTATTGCCTTATTTTTAGGTTTGAATAAAATACTGTAACTAATCATTAAGTAATTTTACTACTGTTATTAATGCGATTTTATTGCAGTTTTATTTATTGTAACATTTATTATTATCACGTATTTATCATGTTATTCACTGTTATTTTAAATTTTCTAGAAGTGCAATAGGTGCAATATAATTTTAAATGTGATTTAAAAACTTAAATTGCAGCGCAGTTTATTATTATTAATATTTTATAAAATTAATTTTGTTGCTTAATATTGTTGCATTTTAATACGTAATCACATAAGCGTATAATGTTTATACTATTATTATATAGCTTGTTATTGTGTAATTTGTTTAACGTTGTCTTAACGTACAGCAGTAACAGCAGTTTTAATGTTGATTTATCATGATCATTTCAAGCTAATAAAGATTTATTTACTACAGTAAAGATGTAATTAGTTATTCTTAAGTTTTGTGATGAAATTTTTTAACCAGGCTTTTTAATATGGTAATTATTTTTACGTTTTAAAGAAACGAAAAACTAAGTCTTCATTAAACAGCCTGTATTGTTATTTCATGTTATTACATTAAATAGTTTATGTAGTTAATTTTTTCTTTTACATTTTGTGTTGTTTATGCTGTGGTTTGTTATTCTTATTAGAATACAGTCAAGTTTATGATTTAGTGCTACGTATTTTTATGTAATTTATGTTGTATTTCGTACTTATGACTTTAATTATGCTATAACATTACTCCACCGATTTATAACATAGATTTACTTAAAATGTCTTGTAATCCGCACTTATTATTATGACTCAAATAATGCTATGGCATTACTCCACCGATTTATAATATAGATTCAATTATTCTGTCTTGTTGTCCGCACTTATTATTATTAAGACTCAAATAATGCTATGGCATAACTCCACCGATTTATAATATAGATTTACTTATACTGTCTTGTAGTCCGCATTTATTATTATGACTCAAATAATGCTATGGCATTACTCCACCGATTTATAATATAGATCTACTTATACTGTCTAGTAGTCCGCACTTATTATTATTATTATGACTCAAATAATGCTATGACATTACTCCACCGATTTATAATATAGATTCAATTATTCTGTCTTGTTGTCCGCACTTATTATTATTATGACTCAAATAATGTTATGGCATTACTCCAGGCAGGTCATTACTCCACCGATTTATAATATAGATCTACTTATACTGTCTTGTAGTCCGCACTTATTATTATTATGACTCAAATAATGCTATGGCATTATTTCACCGATTTATAACATAGATTTTCTGATTTTATACTGTCTTACTTAAACTTAAGTAATGTTATACACACATTTTTTACCCAAAAGTGATCGAGCTCTTTTTTAAGTTTTAGTAGTTTGGAGATTAATTTAGGATTACCGCCCCTAGGTTAGGAACCATTGGGTTAAACCATAAACGCCTTTTAACCCATGGACGTAAAATTGGTTTTTAAACATAACGTTATTTCTGATACTATGCATTATTCCATTTTACACTTTTTACACAAATACACCATCTTTAGCTCGGTACGGGTCCACTTTCTTAAATCACATCAGTAATCTTTCCTCCTTTTATTTTATGTATTTTAATTTAATATTTTTCTGTTTTGCGTCAGACTTAGTTTGTAGCACCGTTTGATTTCTTTGCCTTTTCCTGGCCAAGGTGCGATAAGGTCAGTTCTAGATTTTGCTCCCGAAAACCCACTGAGTAACAGTATTTTTTTTTTAGTCATTTTCTTTGAAGATGAGGTAAAAGCGTAAAAAGACCCCCAAATCCTTAGTTTTGTCAAAAAATGAAGAGAAGAGCGAGTATCTTGTTTAAAGTCGTTAGCGGTATATCTGAAGCCTTAATGATATAAATAGTCCTTAAATGTAGCGACTCATTCCAAGGAACGTAAACATAAGAAGATAGAATGTTTAGAAAGAGAGATAAGTGACTGGAACGACTTCTGACTTACCTCATTTTTCTGAAATTCAACATAAAAATAGATACGGAATTTGGAAGCTCTCTCCCCCCAAAGAATTTATTTCTGTTATTGTTTTAAAGCGCGAAATTGCTAATATCGGATCTTTATGCGTTGAGGGGCTTTTGTGAATTGCTTTTAAACTTTTCTGAACAAACATGGAAGCTTAACGCAAAAATTGTTTAGTTTTGCTCTAAGAATATGTAAAAGAATGAGAGTGAAAACGATTATTTTTTCTGGGGGGGGGGGAAGTATTCAAAAATAGACTTAAAAAGAAGCGATTTAAATAAAAATTGATTAATTAAAAAAATGCTAACTATTTGTTTTAAGATTTTCCCCATACTTTTGTAATTTTCATGATTGTGCGCATACGATGTTTACAGTTCTAACTACATTTTAAACCGTAATAGTATACGATGCAAATTTGCTGCATTAGGCTGTTTGTTCTATTTGAACCTTAATATCGTGAACCATGTTTTAGTGTATAATACAAACGTAAATCTACTTAAAAGAATTTTTAAAATTTTACCTCCTTAGGTATTTGGGTACCTTAAGGAAGTTTGATAATATAGTTTAATTTTGCACCATATTAAGGTTTCATCCAACTTAAACGATATTATGGTTTAACACGCTCTAAAATGTAACTCTGAAAAAATATAATGGTGTTGTTTTTGTGCCACAGTTTTTCATAAAACAACCTAAAATTTCTGATCTATGCACTTTTTCCAGAATTCACACCTGCCTGTATTTCATTTACATCGATCAGATGCAAAAAAGTTTCAACATTTTGCCTCCTTAGGTATTTGGGTACCTAAAGAAGTTTGATAATATGGTTCAATTTTGCACCATATTAAGGTTTCATCCAACTTAAACGATATTATGGTTGAACACGCTCCAAAATGTAACTCTGAAAAAATATAATGGTGTTGTTTTGTGCTACATATTCACATAAAACAGCCTAAAATTTCTGACCTATGCACTTTTTCCAGTTTCACGCCTGTCTGTATTTTATTTACATCGATCAGAAAGGCTTAAGAAAATCGAAATCACAGTAAGAATTGTTGCGTGTGACATTTTTTGACAGGCTTTTTATTCCCAAGTTGGGGACAAAAACAATAGGCTGCATACATCGGCACAAATACTGGGAAAAAGAAGAATATAACTTTCTTTTTCTCTCTCATTTTTAGCAACATTTTAAAGTTTTTTTTTAATATTTTTTTATATGCTTTATTCAAGAAGAGAAAACTTTCAAAATATATATACCGCAGTGTTCCGTATGTATTGGAACATAGAACGAGTGGAAGAAAATAAAGAACTTTCCTAGGAAAGTGTCAAAAATCTAACTGAACTATTGTCATTTATTTTTTATTTTATTTTCCTTCAGTTCCTAAAATCGAAATTCTTCGTGCAATTCCTAGCGCTCAAATTTTTTTTTTTTTAACTGTCATTTTACTGTTGATTTTCTTGGAAGATCAAATAGCGAAATAATTGATTAATTCGCTGATATTTTATGACTGAAATGTTCTTTTCAAGTTTTATCTTTTTAGTAATAATTATCTTAACTTCATTTCTCATATTTTATTAAAAATAACAATTTGAATGTATTTTTTTAAAATCAAATATGTATTTTCTAATAAATTTTTACAAATATTTTAGTATGAACTGAAACTTACATACAATGTAAAAAATTACATATCAAATCACGGTAAAAAGTACCGGCACTCAGGGTGCCAATACTTTTTACCGTAAATTCCATTTTTACCGAAACTTGGTACATTTACAGTAATAATTATCATCAAATCACTGAATAACTCTAAATAAATATTATTGTAAAAATAGCGGTATAATATTTTACTGTAAAAATAGATTTTACAGATAAATCACCCAAAGTGCACATTTTATACCGCATTTTTATCCGCAATTTTTTACAGTGTAGATAACAAAAATGCTGCGTTTATAGATGAAATAAGTTTTGTTAAAATTTAGATGGCGTTTATTTTAAAAAACGCGGAATTTCAATTGATTTATACTTAAGGCCAATCTTCTTATACTTTTTATCAAATACTATGCTATTTTTATAACTTTCGTGAGTTTCTAACGTGAGTTCTCGTTCATTTCTCCAGTTTTGTCTCCCATTAATATTTTTGATTATTTAAGTAGCTGTTTTTGTTTAATTATATTGGTTTGTTGGGATTCCATATTTTTAAATTTTTTTTTTTTTTAAAATAATGTATAAGTAAACTGACTAGGTCGACAATTTGGGCAAAATACATACTTTAAACAGTAATGAATCAAAATTGCGATTTCTTTTTACGTGTAATGAATGTGATGTCAGACGATTTTTTTTCCTGGATGATGTTATGATCTACAATTAATTTTATTATTTATGCATTTCAAACTTTATGCATATTTTATTTAAAAATCGTTTTATTCAAATGTCAATAAACATTTAACCCAGCAATTTAAAAGAAGAAAAAAAACAACACTTTAAAAATCTAAGAAGAGTACTCTTAAAAATGAAATACCTGAAAACTTTAAAAAGGCAGTGAATGTTTCAACAGCAATGCCCAAAGCGAAGGAAAGAAAAAGCAATTCAACGTTTGTGGTCCTACTTTAGTCGATGATTGAAAACGATCCTTAGGGATTTTTTCTTTTTAGATTGATGTGTAAAGTGATAGGAACCATCTAAATGTCCCCGGATGCATGTGTTCTGGTCACCCTCGCCCTCCCCAGAGTATTCTAGAATTTTTTTCTTCCCCCAGTGCTTTTTAAGAAATATTGTTCTTGCGAGAGAAAGGGCCAAATAAAAAGTTCCCTTCTGTGGCCACATGATTAATTACTGCCTCTTGCTACTGAAAAAAGTTTATTTTAGTTGGCAATCGAATATTTTTTTATTACTTTTTTTCTATTCAACTGTAATATATTCTTATCCTATTAGCTATTGTCTGCACACGTGTATATATACTTTTATATAAGTATATATACTTTTATATATACTTAATACTTGCCCATTTTACATTACTTTTAAGTAATAATTATTCAATTGATTAGATGGATAAATCTACCGCAATATTATATATAATCTTTTAACTCGTAAAATTGTTAAAATAAATTTCTGAATTTTGCTTACTTAAAAACAATTTTGTTTATTTAACAGTGATTATTTAACATTAATGAATGTGTAAAGTCATAATTAAGTCAAGGTTTTATTTATTTTTTCGCAATATTTTAACTTGTTATACTAGATTCTTGCTATCTCTTTACGATTTGTTTTCTTATTTCTTCAATTCATGCTTTTTTCAAAAAAAAAAAAAAAAAAAAANAAAAAAAAAAAAAAAAAAAAAAAAAAAAAAAAAGAAATGCAAAAGATTAGTTGGTTGAAAATAGTCATTGAATATATTGAAAAATGGAGTTTAGGAATATCAATGCTGACTTTCGTTATTGGTTAGTGTAATAATAAATGGAAGTTTTTTTTTTTTTTTTAAATTTGTTGTTTAGAATTCTTTGGGGCATGTCCTAGAATATTTCGCTATGATATATGTTTGAATAAAGGAGATATATATACTATATATTAAATTGAAATACATACGCATAAGATGAATGTAAATTTTTTTTATAACCTAACTATTATAGCATACATAAATAACCAAACTATTACAGCACACATAAATTCATACACAATAATAAATCAAAATGCAAATGTTTGACATTTGAATTTATATATATGTAATAGTTTCTATAAAATGCATTTTATTGAAAATACACCGCAAAGAGTATCGTTTAATTTATATTCTACGTAATAAAAGAATGAAAATATCTCCACAAATTAGTATTTTTATATCGTTTTAAGTGACAGAATTCATTTGGAATGTTTCGAAAGTTTCGTTTTCATCAAACTAATTATCGCTTTCAAAACAAATAAACCAGAAATTAACAATCAACATTATTCTTTCTTCCATTTTCTAGAATAAAACAGGATTGGATGTAAGGGGAGGTAAATAAACAAATGGGTTCTTCAAGCATCGTCAATCAATTATTGAAATGTGTGCTTTTAAATACCATTACAAAAAGAAAGTATCTATGTAGTCAGATTGAAAACGGAGTGTTTGTGTGATAATTAGTAATTATTTTGTGTCGAGAAAATATAATAAGAGTTAGGAATTGTGTTTCATTCGATTTTTATTTGGGTTGGTAAATGCTTGCATTTAAATTATTGATTGGTTTAAATTTTTGATGAATCTTGTTTCGTTTCTGTATGAATACGAAGTTACATATGTGATTTTTTAATTATTCTGAGAAGGATTTTAAAAAAAAACCCAGATTTTACTCGATTGCTGTGAAAAAAATCCCAGAAGAAACTAGCATAACTTGTAATGTATTAATTATTTTCTGATATTAAACAGATACTTTTTTTCCGTTAGAAAGTTTGATACTTTTATTACATCAATACCAACGATTATTTTTATTGCATGCACATAAAAGGCATAATGCTAAGTGCATAAAGTCAAACTATTGAAACTAAAATTAATTCGCATTTAGTAAAAAGTATCACATTTATAGGTAAAACCGTGTGTTTGGAGCAGTATCTCCTTTTTTTTGGACCTTGTGCCACTAAACCCTACATTCAATTCAATCATATTTATAGGTTCATAGTATTCAGATTAGATTTTACATTGTACCAAGTCTAGAGTATTACATTTGCTGTGCAAATTGCAAAATTTAATACTGTACCAAGAGTAAAGTATCTTGTTATAATTATTGCACTAAAAGTATCATGTATTGAATAGTGAAAATATTTAATATGAAGTTTACATTGCATGAAGTTTAAAATGTTATAATTGGGTACTTAAATATTAACACGTGGGCAATTTTCGCCAAAATCATTTTGGTATCTTCCAAATTTACGATTATAAAAAATTTAAACAAAATTCAAACATAACTTATTACTTATAGAAAAATGAAAACATTTAAATTTGAACCATTTCCAATTTTATTTTGAGACTTCGCTGAAATATTCAGCTATATGATGCGTAGTGCATAGTATTCAAATTAAAGTTAAGATTGCACCAAAAGCACAATATGTTTAGTACAAAAATTTACATTGTCTCGTTCAAATTTAGTTTCCATATTTGTTCGAACTATCAGAATTATACTTCCGTAAATTAACTGAACCAAAATATAAATATCAGGGGTCTGTTTAGAAGAAATTTGGGTCCGTTAACGGACCCTTCACAAAATAATTTATCTTTTAATCGGACCCTTCACAAATTTGTTTATCTTCATTATTGTTTTGTTAATCGAATAAACCCTTCCCAGGAAGGGGGGGGGTAAAGACAGATGTAAACGAACTAAATTTTGTCTTCGGCAGACGCTTCTTCCTTTATTCGTCCGAAATTAATATTCTGCGTTCAGCAGTATAGGCTAAATACCAAATATTTGTATGTTGCATAGCTAATTTAGTAGCTGCATTTGCTGTTTATTTTTCAAAATTTAAATTTTTTTTAATTATAATTTTACTGTGTTTAGCATAATCATGTATGTCTTTACAATTTAAGAACTCCTTGAAAATTTTTTTTTGCTATAACGGACCCTATTTTCACAAAAGCGGACCCCTGTTGAAAGAATGTGTATTTTATATTCACAAATTACGAGAAATTTTTTTCACAATTTTACAAAAACGGACCTTTCACAAAATGTCTGGACAGACCCCTGAATGTATAATTCCCATAAAACAGAAACAAAAATTAAAGAAAATTCAGAAATGAATTATTTTTGTGTTAGCACTTTGACAAAACAGTAGTAGGGAATGACTGTATTGTTGCATTTCCTTCTCATAATACCAAGTCCTATAAAAACATCCTAACCTCATTATCATTAACATAATTTCGCAAAACATATGCTGCGGAAACTAAAAACCCAACTCTATCATTGTATGTCATTATATAACACATCAACACTGTTCTCATCAATTTTATTCATTGTAGTACCAATATGGCCGCCGGCGCTCATACGGGCATTAGAACAAGGATAGTTTTTCTTTTTTTCAATTCTATGTGTTTATTCATTTCCTCATTTTTTTTCTTCTTTTTCCATTTATTCCATAACGAGATTATATTGCTATTGTTTCATTTTTTCTGGATTAAATTAAGCGAAATGACCCGCTGAATGCTCTGTATTTTTTTATGGATTAAATTGTTTTTCTCTCGCTGTTTATTGTCAGAAAATTTGCTTCAGAAAACCGTGGCCGAAGATAGGATTAAATTTAATTTCTTTTGCCGTTTAACTTTAGTTTATGTTTAGTTAGCTCGAGTTTTGATTTATTTTTTCCCAATGCATTTATTAAATTAGTATGATTTGGGAAACTTAAGTTGTTTGTTTTTAAAAAACGTTTATTGGCACAACAGGTTGGATCTTTTTTTAACTTATATTTTAATTCTAAATATTTATTTGAATCTTTAAAATTGAAACGCAAATTAAAAACTGTGGTTCAAAATAAGACAATTATTTGCCATTTAACTATTATTTGTTAAGTTAGTTTAGTTGCCATTTAACTGTAGAGTGCTTTCCTCTGTGCATTTATTAAATCAGAGTGTTTCCTCAACAGTAAGATTTTTACCTATACTTTAATTCTAAACATTCATCTGTATGTTTAAAATTAAAGTGTAAGTTAAAAACCGTGAGCAAAGGTTAAATTCATTTTCTTTTGCCATTTAACTTTGTTTAGTTGCCATTTAATACTAGATATTTTCATTCCTGCGCATTTATTAAATTAGAATGATTGGAGATATATTCTGATGATTTTTTTAAAAAATTATTTTCTCACCACGTAAGATAATAAAAATTTTAATTCTAAAAATTCATTTGACTTAAAGTGTAAGTTAAAAACCTTGGCCAAAATAAGGTAAAATGTACTCATTTTTGCCATTTAACTTAGTTTAGTTGCCATTCAACTATATATCCCCCCGCGCATTTATTATAAATATTATTATTATTATAAATAATAATCGATAATATTCTGATAAAATCTTTTTTTTTAACTAAAATTTTTTCGGCACAAGTAGGATATTTAAAATTTATGTTTAAATTCCTAAATATTCATTTGAATATTTCGAATTAGGATGTAGGTTTATTAAAATACAAGTGTAGGATAACTTTTATTGCAGTTCATAAAAAATTGTAGCTTATTTTGTTTTCTTTTCTTTTACAGAAAAGGGTCCATGTCTTCATAGAAGAAACCTATTAAACATATTCATCTATAGAGCAATGATTTTTGTGATATTATTACCCTTGTTTTTATTACCTCCTGCGAAAGGCAATGGCGGTAAGTACTTAAATGAATATCCTTACTCAGTGTAATTCTCTTTCTGTAAAAGTACACATTTAATTGCTGTTTAAACGAAAGAGCTCTAAAAGAGATAAAAATTGTCTTTCTTCGTATTGTTTCCTAAAATAGATTTTTTAATTCCTTAAAAATAATAAAGTTTAGATCACCAGAAGGAAAATATTTTCACGCCATAATATGAAACTACATTTAGATTTTGCATTTCTAAGTATTGTAAAAGCATCTCCTTTAAAATATCTTAAAATTATCACAAAGTAATGTTTGCGACCTCAATGTTGACTTATAACCCTTTACTAACGTATTTGTAAAAGTAGGTCTGTACTACCTTTAATATTTTACATGGTTTCTATCTTTTCAATTATTTTTCTAGTGCGAAAGGACAAAAGAAAAATTTATCAATATAATATTAGCAAATACATCTAATCTAAATTCACTTTAAATTAATTCTGTTATTCCTGTACAGTTTTAGAACAAAAATATTAGGATACATTCAAATTATCTTTGATTATTTCAAATTTTAACAGTATATTCTATTTAATCAATTCGATGATCATCTAACTCAAAATATTCTCATATAGGAGCTATCCGAAGAATTGCACAAATAATTTCTTACAAAGTTTTCGTAAAAATATCAAGTATCATAAAAAATATCACCTTTTCATAAATATACTTTTTTACAAATATTACTAGATTACATTCTTTTAATTTACTATCTAAAATTGATGTCCACCTGCCATTAGTTTATATCTTTAAAGGCAAAAAATTTAACCGTTAAAACACTTCAAAATTGATTATAGAGTTGTAGGGAATATCACAGACATCTTATTTATGTATTTTTTTGAAAACAATGTTACCAAACTAATCATAATTACTTTAGTGGTGTTTTTAAGTTGTAATTTTCATAATTCATATTTTAACTTGTGTTATCTTTATACTAGTGATTTTTAATGGTTTACTATTTGATACATTGATTTTTTTTCTTGTGATTTGCTAGTGATTTTCTAACATGTGATCTTTGGTGGTTTTCTTATCTTGCGGTCTTTGATTTTCTTGTTCGAATTGCATGTATTTTTTTCCACCGCATCAGGATTTTATGCAGCTAAAAGAATTCGAACCAAATGTTACGTTGCACGCGAATTTATTTATTCTTTGAGTTAAATTGTTGCTTGCTGCTCTAAGAACATTTATGCTAAGATTTTAATACAATTATTAAATTTTTTGAAGGAAAGAAAAAAACTCTTAATTTAGGCATCTGAATAAAACAAATATTCAAAATTTTAAAGCGATCACGAAATAATTGCGATCTCTACAATCACAAAACACAAATTGACTGCTTTCTTTTCTAGCCATTACTGTTTTGATGGTAGGAAATAAAATCGATTTAAGGTCAGGACATCACTTAAATTCGCTTCACTTCCAATCTAATTTAAAGGTGGCCAGGTCAGAAACGCGAATAAAAAAAAAATCGTTTGCACTCCTGCGTTAAAATTCTGCAGACGACCGCCATCTTGATGCTTTCGAACAAGAAGGTTCCCTGGCTTCTTTTATAACCCTATATAACTGCAACCTGACAATTCGACCTCTATAGAAGATCAAGCGAGGCACGTCCCTGTGAGAGGCCTAACTACTTTTGCGCATATATTCTTTTTATGTAATTTGATCGAAAACTTACGACCAACTTTTAAGGACGGCGTAATAAACGGTAATTGGCCGTGATTTTGGGGCGGCCATTTCTGTTACAAGGAGTCGCAATCAGACTTTTATTTTACTTTTTTATTTAGCTTTTCCGGTTTTATTTATAGACAGGTACGTAATTGAATACCAAGGGTGATTGCAGAGTGCAATTTTAAGGCCCACTCGATGATGTGATGAGACTAAGCAATGAGACAAGATGGAATTCGAAATTCTGATATGGGGGATCATGGGGCAGGTGTGTGTAAGTTTTCAACAGCCCTCATCATTCTTCGATATATTAAACAACTAAAAACGCTTTCTTCAGTGTATAATTTTATTTTTTTACACAATTTAATTATTTTTCATATGCGTCTGGGATCGGAATTTGTTTTGTTAGAAAAGGGTGTTTTTTAAACTAGAAGCGTGGAGATTGTCTCGAATAACTTGAACCCAGACAGAGTACAAACTATATGATATTTTTAATAACTGGAAGTCTTAACGAACGCTTGAGTTTAATTTTATTAACTTTAGGTTTTTCCGGGAACTTTCGGTAACTCACTTATAGGTTTGAGGAGTCCTAAGCCTACAACTTAAATATAAGTCAAAAAAATATTTATTCTTACAGAAAATTTAAAAAAAATTTCTCAGATTCGTAAATCTAATCATAAAGCCTTTGGAATTAATAAAAGCGTTATGCAATATTTTGTGTTGAACTCCTAATCATATAAGTATTCATAAGAAATTTTTCTTTTTATTTTAAAATATAAATTATGGTACTAATTTATTTCAATTTATCTTTCCTTTATCTAATATTTCAACACAAAAGTCTTAACCTAGTGGTTAGAAAGTTTTAAAAGTGTAATTAATTAGTTTATATATATTTTTAGAAGTAGTTTTGTAAAATTGATAAAATTCGAATTTTCTTCATAGTATTTCATAATGAACGTAATTAATATATATACATGTATATATTAAAAAATCAAATCAATGTTTAAAGCGTAAAGAAATACAAAACAAATCAGTTATGATTATTTCAAGTCTGCCAGAATAGCCATTGAAAGAAGGTATGAAAAACATATAATTAAAATTTGAT
This sequence comes from Parasteatoda tepidariorum, assembly GCF_043381705.1. Classification (NCBI taxonomy): domain Eukaryota; kingdom Metazoa; phylum Arthropoda; class Arachnida; order Araneae; family Theridiidae; genus Parasteatoda; species Parasteatoda tepidariorum. Next base: position 61,568,060 of record NC_092205.1, on the reverse strand, counting down.
TACCTTATAAAACTTGTCAACTCTTTTTCTTGCAAACAAACAAGTTTTGGTGCTTTTAGTGCCACCTCCCTTCGCAGTATTTAGTTACGTTTTAATAACGTTTTCGTTTTGTCCTCGCTTAAATATTGATTTACGACTTCTAATATGAATAGTTTTAATTTTAAAAAGAATTCAAAAAATTTAAATGAAGGTGGTTATAACGTAACATCTGAGCTAAGTCGCAAATTCACCCTAGCGGTGCTCTCTTGTCAAACAATATGCGCTTCCTGTTTAATTTCGAAAGGCCATTGGCTGGAGAGCTTGCTATTATGTTATTTAAAAATAAATTCTATAGACGCACTAAACGTTTATGAAATTTTTATCTTTCATATATTCGTAGAAAATAATAATCAAGAGTTTTGATGAAAATCTTTTTTTCTTCTAGATTTTTAAAACGTACGATTCGAAAAATTCTTCATTAAGCGGTAAAAAGTGTCAGTGGAAGGAATTTTTATTTAATCTTGCAATAATTATGTTCCTCGTGCTTTCCTCTATCATTCCAAAACAATGACTTTCTTCATGATTTTTTGAGAATCAAAAATAACAAATTCCTTATTTGTGAAGATGATAGACTGTCTTCATTGAAATTAATGACCAGCATGCATACTTCTAAATTACAAACGGCTTTCGTTAAAAAATGTAAATTTGTGAGAACAGTAAAAAAATGCATGTTCATTAATATTTAGTTAATTTATAATCGCAAATTATTTAATGTAAAAATCTGTAACGGTGAAGCATTAGTTAAAAATGTTGTAGTTTTAATGAGACTGAAAAATATCACTTTTTTAATTTTCGGATAATTCATTTTGTTATAAAGATTTAATTCATTCCATAAAAATGATTTAATTCATTATAAATCATTTATAGTGAAGCTTAATTCATTATAATTAATCTTATTGTAAGAATTATTTTTAACGAATATACAATTTTCGTGCAAATGGTTGGTTATTCTATTTATTCTTTGAATATTTAAACTAGTTCTGAGCAGAAAAAAAATCTGTATAATGGATTTCAAGCTCATTTGTTTAGAATTGAGGAATTACACGAAATTATTAAGATAGTTACAATTTCAAGTTTTTTATTTTTATTTTTTATTACAGGCTTCTATGACCCTACAACAAACTTTTTTCTAGCAATTTAAATTAACACATTCTGGTCGAAGGGAAGAAAAAGAGAAAAATAATTTAAAAAATAATTTTTAAAATTTAAAATTAGTTCTTCCTCTGAAAAAAATTTTTTTTTACAAAATTTTCTTATTTTTTTTACAATATATAAATGTTTTTTACTACACAACTGCGTTGATTTCCCAATTTTAATTTTTGGATTTGTTAAAAAAGTATTTAATATTGAGCAAAAGGAAAAGAAAATTATAATCAATAGAATTACTAATTGTCATAAAAATCTTACTTTTTAAGAAGTTCCAAATGAAAAATTAAATAGAATTATAAATTATGGGAAAAGAAACTTAAAAATTCATATTACAAAAATTTAAGTCGTAAGAAATTATAAAAAGGAACGAAAATATGTGCTAATCAGTTAAAAAAGCTATAATACCATATTCTCTTTGGTAGGCATTAAAAGAACTGTATTAAAATTAATAATATATGTTACAAACAATAAAAAAATTCTGATAAAATTATAGTTTATATGGCATGCAATTAAAAACTTATTTATAGTAAGCAATAAAAAAAACTATGATAAAATTATAATTACATTATAACAGGCATTTTTTGTAATAAAAACAATTTCATAAAATTAATTATAATAACTGAAAATAAATCATAATCCGCTATGAGTGGACTTAGTAGTAGTATTTATACTAAAAAATTAGAAACAAATTACGATTTAATGGTAAATCCGAATAGTTACCAATAGAATATATTTTAAAACTACAACTATTTATGCATTTTATTTAAACGTTTATTCTAATTTTGTTTCTAACGAAGACATACGGAGGGAAAAAGTCACAATCAATATTCTTTTCGTATGGAGCTTTGACTGTGCTTTGTAACTATTCAATAGCATCCTTAGAAACCATTTTTTAAAAAAAGAAAACATTTTGTATTCCCGACTTATCTTTAAAACGAAAATGCATAAACTTTTCGACATTTATTGCATATTCGGCGCATGAAAGGAAGAAACTCTTTTCATTTTTCCATTCGAAATTTCGTTCCACAATTACAATGCTTCAAGCTATAAGTAACTATCTTTTATTGCCCTTTTCTTCTCAATTGTTTTTGTGTAAACTTTGTTTTTTTTTTCTTCTAAGAAAACGAACTAAAACAACGATAAAAGCGAAACATTCAATTTATGCGCTTGTCTTGTGACACCTGGGGCAAATGGGAGACATAAAAAAATCGTTTGGTTTCTTTTATTTTCCACTTTCTTCATTTTACTATTTAGATGTGTCTCTGTGTTTTGCACGCTAGAAGAATCCAAAAGACAATGTTTAGCGTCATTTGTATGATAAAGCGAGATGTGGGAATGCTCTGATGATGTAATTGAAAGTCATAAATAAAAGATCAGTTGCCATTTTGATTATATTTTTTGCTCTGTCCAACAATTGGTAGTACCAGATTCTTTCAAGATATGAACCGTCTGCTAAAAATAGTTTGGAATTAAAAAAAAGAGCGTTTTTTCTTTGTAATATTAATGCACATATTTTTGTCCAAATAAATAAATATTCAGTAGATGTTCCAAACATTAAATTTTTATTTTTGATTCTTTTTCAATCATTTTATTTTTATTTTTTAATTTATCAGTTTAAAATTTAAAAGCTTATGTGAAATTAAAGCAAATTCATTTCACCCTTTAAGCGTGTTAGAAATCGTTCTATTCGACATAAGCTTTTTTTTTTGTATTTTAAGGGCAGTGTTTACGTAAGACAAATTCTCTTAATCTTAAAAATAGAAGCTCGTAAATTGCAAATAGAAGATAGGGAATTACACAATAATTTTTTATTTTATTTTTATGTGAACATAGCAGGTGATGTTAACAATTGTAGTTTATTTTTGTTGTATTGGAGGAAGATGCTGCTCGAAAGAGTCACAAATTTAATGTCGTAATATTTGAATATCCTCTCATTTAGTTTAGATTTTATGGAGCAAAATAGGGTTAGTTTCGTAACTCAGATAAAAGGCTAGCAGTTAGTTTTGCATATTTTATTTATGTAATCAAGTAATTTTTATAAATTATAATACATAATATAAAATCTCTAATATAAAATATAATGTATAAAATAATGTAAAATGTAATATGAAATCTCTAATATTCTTTTTTCTTATTATTGAACTAATGGGTTCTTTCATTGGTTACGAATTATTACGCATTTAAATGGGTTAACAATGACAAACCTGTGTAAAATTAAATCTATTTTCGACCAAAAGTGCGTTCACGGCTGTTTGGTCGAATGACTTTTTTTAGTGACTTTTAATTATTAAATATATTTTTTATTAACGGTATATATTTCGCTAATTTTATTTTTCTGCAATTTTAAAGGATTTTGAAATCCATAAAATATCAGTAATTCAATTGAAATAAACACTTTCTGTTGATAAATTTTTCACCAATGCTAGTTTCTTTCTTTCTTTTTTTTTTAAAAAAATTTGAAACGGTTATTGATGAATTAAATTTTTTGAAAATTTATAAGTGTTCCGTTTGAGAGTAATTATATGTTTTTATGAGGGACTAAAGTTGCAAGTGCTGTAAATAAATTAAAACAAATGTAAAAAAGAAAAAAAAAATGTTTAACTAAATTATTTGTGTCCATTGTGCATTACGCAACATTTTATTTCTTAAATAACATGATTTAAATGAAAATAATATCACATTTTATAAAATTTCTAATTGTCCTAAAATGGGTTAATATTTGGGCTATTTTTACAAAATTTGATGATTGTAAATTTTTTTATAGCTGCGCATAATTGTCAAACATATAAAATCCATAGCTTACAGTACTTGAAAACATACCACCATGTAACTAAATAAATAATTCACATATCTGGAGATCAACAGTTGCTTAATTACAAATTATATCCTAAAATTTATCTTATTTTTAGACAGCAGTCGGTGTTTACTTTTTCTTACCTATCGTCTGTCAGCCTTCAGCATTCAAGCTAAAATATTCCAAGGTCAGAGTAATAGATCACGTGTCTGATATGTTTAGGATATGGATTTGATCTACAATTTCTTAAAGAAGAACCAAGAATTTCTGACCTCACAGCATGTAATAAGATATGCGGGATAGCAATCCATCGTTGTCAAACTTTAACCGTTATCTATGAGGTATATGTTAGAAACAGGGGCCAGTTTTAGGTTGAAATTATATAGGATAACATGGAACTTACACAATTTTATCCATACTTTTGTCACCCAAATGAAATACATTCAAACTCACCGTAAATATCGTAATCGATAATAATCGTGATGTTATCGTATTCGATATTCATTGTTTTTCATAATAATTGTATAATAATCAATTTTGGAAATACTTAAGATCACGATATTATCGTAGTCGATAATGATTTTATTTGGTAACTATAGATATCGATAATGCTCATTATATTTTTAGTTAGAATATTTTTTTCGTGACATCCAAATTGTACTAGTAATTCACGATCTTTCAGGTCTATCCGCTATTTTATTGCCTTTTTGTATTTTATAAAAATAAAATTGTAGTATGCATTTTGCATTTTAATCTGCATTAACGTACTGTTTGGCGCAGCATATCCTCATTTGGATTTTGTGACATTAAACTCTACAATCAATCAATCAATCACTCAGGTCTATCAGAATATGTACCTGGAAAGTTCTAAATTGGAAGATATTTCTGTTTGTCCTTGAATTAGATATCTCTGGTGGTCTATTAATCGGCAGAATAATATTGATACACAAATGATGCCGAAAAAGAAAAAAGAAAAAAAGTATTACGCGATGCCCTATCAATCGTTCGTTATCTATCATTACATTATTTTATTGTCAATCAAACAATTTTCCTTTTTTTTTTAAAGCTTAATATTTCAGATGCTATATAAATACGATTCAAGGTCAGTGCATAATGAGCCTTACTTTTTTTTCAAACGTTTAAAATTCTGAATTAATATCAAACAATTATTAAAGAGAAAAAAAATACTTTTGTTTTTTTTTTATTTGTTTGTATAATAGTTGCATGCTGTTGAATATGTTGCGTAGCTCTGGAATTTTGATTCACGAAAACAAATGAACCATTTTAAGAAAAATGCATCCTATAATTTTGATTTACATGATTCTGATCTGAAGAAAAAAATTTAACGATCGCTAAAGTTAAAATAAAGATTGTTTTGTTCTGTTTGCTTTATGTTCGCGTGATCCGACCGTTTACTTTTATTAAAGAGGCCATTTTGTAATTTGCATTTCTTGAGGCTCCTCTATTGCCAACTTCTCTGTGAAATAATTGCAAAAGAAAATTCTTACCAATGAAAAATACTAATTTCTTCCTTGTCGTTAGATCAGTAGAAAAGAAAGATTCTTTTTATACTTCATACGATTATTGGGAAATAAATTGCGCAAGAAATAAAAAGAAGTTGAAATGAAGAGAAGCAATTTAAGAAAAAAGAAGATTCTGATTGGAGGGCAATTATCGTTTGCTGTACACCTGGTGTCAGGAACATAAATGAAGCTGCGATTAGGAATGCCTGATTGAATTACTGCCGCGCGTGTTTCTGTTAAGTAGCCGAAACTAACGTGGTTCAGCTTATATGTAGAAGATTAAAAAGTTGCTTTTTTTTCAGTTTTTTTTACCTGTGAATAAAAATTGTGTTGAAATTTTTTAATTGTGTGTTTTTTTCCTCTTTCATTTAAGAATTAAATTGCGAAATTCAGTTTTTGCTTAAGACCTATTATTTTTTTTAACAGAGAAATGTATATTCGTTAAAAAAAATGGAAAAGTTTGTAGTTAAAAAATAAAGGGTTATTAAAAAAGAGTTTGAAAATTAGATAGGTTTTATTTTTTGCTCTAACAATAAGTATTAGAGCGCATCTTTTTTCATGTAAATTAATTCCCTCATTTAATCAAAAGTTTTCTCATATTTATTTTACAAAAAAAAGATTAAAATTTTTTCCCGACTTTTAAAAAATATCTTTGAATTTTTAAAAAAAATTTTTTTTTTGTACTTCTCTTTTTTTATTTAGGGATGCAATTGAAAAGTTTAGATTTTGGTTTAATTTCATTCTTTAGAACAAATATATTCGTTTCAAAGAAAGAAAAGTTTACAGTTTAAAAATAAAGCTGAGAAAAAAAAAAAAAAACATTAATAGGATTCTTTTTTTGTGCTAATTAATGACTTCAATAAGTATTTGCGAACGCATTTTTTTAAGCGCAAATAATCCCATCATTTATTCAAAGTTCTAACATATTCATTTCCGAAAATTCTAAACATTAGTTCTTTTATGTAAATATTAAGCTTAGCATAAATTTTCCAATTACCGAAATACCCCTTTTGTTTATGCAGCATCGGAAATTCATGATTGCTTACATTTCTTCAAAAGAATTCAAGTTTTATGATACTTTTATCGAACCAACAGCATTTAATCCCTCTTCAAAAAACAACACAGCCTATTCTCTAACCACAATTTAGATTAACTTAATGTGGTGATTAAACTATGCTTCTCTTCATTTTCTCGCTTCTGTTATTTAAACCCTGTATCCATAACCATGAATTGGCTCGAAAATTCTTCGCCAAAGTCTTAGTTCTTTAGTTTTGAAAACTCGTTAAAATCCTGGATTAGTAGCGGCAGAAAGTAATCATAGGAGACTATTCTAGCTTTTAATTTATCTCTGTGCCGAATTAAAACTAAATAACACTCTAAAATACGTCCGCGTAGAATTGTTCCACATTCCTCGCTACTTCCCCCTCCCCTTCCTTCGCCCTTACAAGTTATGAATAAATTCATAATCCTCCTCCTTTCTCGCGAATTATTTTGAAAGCCTTCTCGATAATTACTTCGTCTGACAGAAAATACCTCTATGTCAACTAAACTTAAACGGATTGTAGACTCAGTGTCCCCGAGTAAAATTGTTCGTTCCACACACACCATCGATTTTCTTCTCAATTTTTTGAGTATCGCTTTTTTTTCTTCTTTTTCTTCAAATGTTTATAAAGTAAATAATGTATATTAAATGATCTCAAGAAACTGAAGTGGTAAGATATTACCTTATTAAAAACTATTCGCTTTAAAAAATATATATAAATAGCAAATAACAGTCGATATGAGTCTTGGGATTATTTTATGTACATTGCTTACTTTATTTAATATACATTATTTACTTTTTATAAAGTAAGTAATGTATGTTAAATAATCCCAAGACTGATATCGACTGTTATTTGCTATTTATATATATTTTTTAAAGTGAATAGTTTTTAATAAGGTAATATCTTACCACTTCAGTTTCTTGAGATCATTTAATATACATTATTTACTTTTTATAATCCCAAGAAACTGAAGTGGTAAGATATTACCTTATTAAAAACATCATTCGCTTTGAAAAAATATATAAATAGCAAATAACAGTCGATTTTATTCTTGGGATTATTTAATATACATTACTTACTTTATAAAAAGTATATTAAGTAATCCCAAGAAACTGAAGTGGTAAGTTATTACCTTATTTAAAACTTCATTCGTTTAAAAAAAAAATGTATAAATAGCAAATAACAGTCGATATGTTTCTAACGCTCAAAAACAGGTGATTGCCAACGAAAAATAGAAGGAAAAAGAAAGGTGAAAAACAAAACTAGAAAAGCCTTCGTAGCAGAGAGAGAAAAAAGATGAACAAATAAGAAAAACCACAGTGGCCGAGAGGGGCAAATTACGGTAAAATGCATTTCCACGTGCCATGGAGGGTTAAAGAACTAATGTCATTAACAAGGGAATCAGCATTCGTATGGATAAAACAATATTTCTGGGCATCACGATGAGCTGACAGACTGAGTTGGAAATGATTAACTTCTTATTTTCTAGTAATGGTAAAGTCACACACTTAAATGTGCAAATACACTAATCACATTCATTATTTAACGACAAATGCACTTTCCGAGTGTTTTTAATTCACAATCTTGTCCGAGATTCACAAATGATATTTTTCTGTAATTCAGATTTTGACGTCAAAAATGTATTTAAAAAAAAAAAAAAAAAACGAGCGAAACGATGAAGACAAAATACTATTCTCATCTATAATTTATGGTTAGAATTTTTGAACTAAAAAAAAATCTAAAAGATTATTTAAAATAATTAATTTTAAACTATTATTAATCGATGATGCTTTACTTTTTAATGCAACTCTTTTAAGATTGATGTCCGTCGTAATCGGCTATTTATTAGCATTTCATTACCCTAACCGTGGTAAAATCCCTGTGCTTAAAAAGCACTTAAATGGTCAAGGCTTGCAATAATCGTGCTCATTCTTTGATGACAAATAGACTCCTCGTTTTCCCCTTCCCCACCTACCCCAAAGATTCATAATTTTACTTTTTCCAAACATAGAAAAAAAAAATGGAGGATGAGATAAAACCGTGCAGGAGCACAAGTTTGAGAAGGAGTGTCCCCAGGGCACGGACCTCACACGGAGTTCGAAACGACTGTTAATTTGGTGTAACAAATAAATCATAGACAAGACTGGCTTTAATAAAGGGGTTCGCGGAGGCCTATAAGGCTTGTGTCCGAATCTGTTGTCTCGATTTTTGTCGATCTACCTCGTAATGATAGTTCGTGCCATCTGCTTTATCAAATTGTGTTTGCCTGCCCTTCTCTCACTGTTCTCGGCACTGTCCAAATCTATCATTAGAAAGCGCTGGTATCTTGTAAGTAATTAGAATCTGTAATAATTGCAGCGTTCGAAAAGCGCCACACCGTTGGATTTCGAATGTCATTCCAGAATGGATAGTTAAAGATTCGGAACGAAATTCATAGATAGAACGTCACCCCGAGTGTCTCTGGCTTAAATGGGCTTCGAAAATGATCCTGCTTTTAGTGCTAAGTGATGAATTGTTTTTAATGAAAGTGATAAAGTATCGTTGTAATCGTTGTCAACGATTTATTTTAGGGCCATTCATTTTTGACAAATTCGACACACAGGTAATAAAAGTGGAAATTAATGTCTTGCATATCTGCAGGTTTTAAAGTACTTATGACTGTAGCCTGCTAAATCTTGTATGTTCATCGAAAAATCAGTTCGATAACGGTAGTTATGGTATAGTTAGTGTAAGAAAGAAATTTTCAATACGATTCGACTTAACATCTTACAAAAGTCGCTTCAAAAATTGTACGATAAAATGGTTTGATATAAACTATTTAAAAAGGCACTTATGTCTTTAGTTTCTTAGGTCTAAATTAAAGCCTTGCGTGTCTGTAGGTTTTTATTGCATATTAACGCACTTGTGGTTTGATTTGTACATAACTCTTGTCTTCTCAGTCTTTAAAAGAGAAAGTATTTTTTTTTGTGTCTGATTTCGTAACTTTAAAAATTATGTACACTATTTAATCAGCATATTTTGTGCAATTTTAAGATGAGGACATTTTGAGTTGTATTTTTGTTTCGGTTGAATCATAGTGTCATATTGTTAAGTGTATGCCGTATTAACTTCACCGTAACATGCATTTAAATTACCGAAATATAAGTGTACTGTTATTTTAATTTTAGATAAATTTCAACCGCCTAATTATAATTTATTCGATTATTATCTGCCTAATTATAATTATAATTAATTCGAAGTTCTAGTTATAATTTATCGTTTTCTTTTATTAGAACGATTTTAATATCCAAAAATGCACAAGCGTTCATAATCTATTTTGGAAATAATTTTACTAATAGTTGTTAACTGATAAAATATCCATGTTATTTTCTGTTTATTAGAATCGCTGTCCGAAATGAAATTTGCTGGGAAAAGAACTTAAATATTTATTTTGTTTACTTACGAAATCGTTTGCGTTCTATCAAATGAAACTCTCGTTCTCAGATGCCTGGACCAATTCATTTCTAATTCAAAGCATACTCTACTTATATTCTCGACATCAGAGGTGTCGTGTATAAACTGCCGACGCTCTTGAATTAAATCCTACTATGTGCTTTATGTCGATTTAATGTTTGCCCTATCGTACCAAGCTGGGATACTTTATTCAGTCTCCATCCAATCGAATTTAATGAAGCCTCGATGATTAATTATCTTCTCACTAGTTACGACGTTAAGATGCTTCCAGGGCGTATAGAATCCAAGCTAGAAAATCTAATGCCTCTACATGTGTGGTCTTGAATATTAAATGCTCGCGTCAATTAAGCCAGGAGGCGAAAGACTGAAAATTGCTAGTTTCTTTGTGGCAGCGGCAAGAACTTTTAAGATTTTTCTTTACGTCTGAGTGGCAACGCTGATAGCAAGAAACAAACCATATGGAATCACCAAGTCTGGTGTTAATTCCCAGTTCGAATAAAAGTAAAGATAGAATTTCTTGAGTAAACAATTTTAAAAAAAAAAAATAATTCACCTTTCCATTAAAAGCTTCATATTCTAATATTTTTCATTCAGATTTTAATTTAAATAATGTTGTTCGTTTCCTTTGTGGATGTGATAGAATTTTCTTTATAATGTGCTAACAAAACATTAGCTGAAATAATTTGTTTTTATTGAATTTTTGTGCGTTTGTCGCACGTTAGAGAATTTAATAAGTCAACTAAAATCTTCGATGTTTAGAATCATCGCTTGGTTATTTGTATAATGATGTTTGGAAAAACAGCGACATCCAGATTTAAAACGTGGGTCGAGAATTTTAGATAAAAGGAAATTGCGAACTTCGTTTGGTTTTGTGATGATTAAACGTTTATGAGTGAAACAAGTTTTTTATGAATCGAATTTCGGCGCATTCAATATTCATCTGAGTAGAGCTCGTGGAAGAGATATTTGTAAAGAAGGATTTATTCTTGGGTTGTAGGACTTACTTTATTTTAATAAATTATTAATGTTATTTGTAAATCAGAATTGTTTTTTTCCCCGTTAGATTTAGACTTTAAATCAAAGCTCAAACTCTTGAAATATAATTACGTAACGAAAAAATGTTCTCTATTTCAGATGATTTTTTACAGAAATATTTAGTTATAGAACTATTTTAAATTCGCAACGTCCACATATTTTGCACTAGGCCTAATTTTTACTTGATCGCCTGAAGGACAAGCATTTTCTTTCCTTTTTTTTTATTTTTTTTAAAATAAAAATTAAAAAAAAGTTATTCTCTTTTTAAAAAAACTAAGTGAAAAGTAGGTATTTTTTCACTGTAAAAAAATTTAGTTATTAATGAGTTTAAAAAAAATTGGTAATAAATAAGCCTTGTCAATAAGCTCAATAATCCCACAATGAGGATATGATATACTTAGTACTACATATGAATGAAACAAAACAACGTTAGTAGAACCGAAACTATTGTATGTCCATTCCTGCACCCTTATCTCTGCTTTATTCAAAACGTAGTCGTTCTTTTGATTAAAATCGACAAATAGCGTTCAGATCTGAATTTTGGATCCAGTTTCAATATTACCTTAAAACCTTCAAAAAACCTTTACAGTTGCAAAAATATATTCATTTTCCTTTGAAATAATATATCTTTATTTTCTTTCTATTTTTTAAAAACGACTATTTACCTTTTTTTAATGTGTACTTAAGTGGTTTTAAAATTTTATCTTTCAAAACTTTGAAGTATTAAGATTAAAACTTTGCACTGTAAGCAATTTAATTTCACATTTTGAAAGGTGGTAAAAAATTTATAAATTCTTGATCAAAGAATTTTGAAAAACAATAAACAAAATGTTTACTTGAATGGCTAAAAATACTTTCGATAGGACTCTGAAGCGTTTAAGCTTATATTTCGTTCTGTAAAATAAAATCTTATTTTTTTTATGGTTGCAAAAGAAATTCGCTAATTACCTGACCAATAGAAGCAGCATACTCTCTCTCTTAACTGGGATTGGCAATACCTAAGGTGATATAAAGTGACCTTTTACCTCGACTTTGACTTCAAAAAAACCAGAATTATATCACGAAAGGGAACTGGGGTTAGACGAAGAGACGCGGAACAATAAGAAATATGCCGACCCACGTAATCACGAAAAGTCCCGAGCATGACCGCTTCCACCCCCCGTGAGTTGAACGAACAGAAGGAAATTTGATTCAGTCTTTTATTTTTTTCTTCTTTTATCTGGAAAAATAAAACCAACATAATTTAGGTTAGGACTTCACTTATGTAAATACACGGCCAAATCCAATTAAAATATACTTTTGCTTGAGTTCGTGTATGTTCTAGATCTTTTGTCTAGCATTTAATGAAATCCTTATTAAGGGAAATGTTATATAGAATCTTTTGCTTGGATTTAAAATTTCTTCTTTTTTTTTAATATTCCAGTTTGGATTGCGAAATTGTAATGCTCTTACGATGCTATTCATTGCATTGAAGGGATAATTATTTTTGACTAACAATTGTCCGAAATGCAGCATTGTGAAAAGATTGATGAACATATTAAAGCATGTGCTTGCATATTTTGCTTAGATATATGCATATTTCAAGTAATATATTATGTATTAATGTAGCTATCTTAAATCTACATAGTAAAGTTTACTATGTAAATTTAAGATACACAAGTGAATATAAATATAGATTACAACCCAAAAACTAAAAGTTAAACCAGAGATATCGAATTTAGTTTGAATGTTGATTAATCGATTCGATGATGTTTAATTCAGTGACCGCGCCTGCGTCAACAAAAATTTAAATGGAATATCTCGGGATCTAGACGTCAACGTTTCCATTGCGCTTGCGCAGAATGTAGATTTTTTGAAAAGGTAACTGAGAGTGCTTGCACAGAAGATTCAATACGATGAGACACTGAGGTTGACGCTCACTGTTAACTCACCCTTAGTAAAAACGGAAATTTTTTTAACAATCTGTTAAAAAAATTGGGTGGCAATCAATGGGTGGCAGGTAAATCTCAAACGATAATAAATTATCATTCCTGTTTCTGAAAAAATTGTTTGGTACTCCTCTGACAGCGTATGCTGAAACCCAAAAGGAAAATGCGATAAAAAATAGAAAGTTTGATAAACCTCATAATACCACAAATTTAATTAACCATAATTAATTTCCTATCATTAGCACTTGGTCTGCCATGTATTATATTGCTATTAAAACGCAGTGATTACCGTTGGTCTGAATGCTGTTACTGATTGTGTTGAGTAGAGAGTTAATAGCTACCATAATAATCATACATTCAGTTTAATAGGTGGCTTACCATAATCACATGATAGGGAATTAATAATAAATTTATACAAATTCGGGATTGTTTCTTTTTCGAAGGTGTATTCTGAAATAAAAGAACACCATTTTGAGTAGAAATTTTTAGACATTTTAATGCTTAGTGTATTTCGTCAAAGTTAATTTATCATAATTAATTTCGTATCATTTGCATTTGGCCTGCCACCTATTAAATTAATTAAAAAATATTGTGTTGTAAGAATTAACAAACTTCGTTCAGACTTATTGATTATAATAACAATTGTTTTGTTGTAGGTGGCCTAGCTATATATTTAAAATTGCATAAAAAATAATAATCTGTTATTACTTTTATAGAAATTTTTTCAATTTCGACTTAGTCCTAATCCATTAAATAGGAATTATGAAAGTATTCTTACTTATTTCTTAACATCTTTTATTAAATAAGGCAGGTGTGTATCGCTATTAAAATTCATCGCAGACGATTTTCTTGCAACGAAGCGCGAATCAGTATTAAATGATATTATCGTCAATTAACTCATCTTAACACTAAACCCCTAAATAAGAGCCTCTTTTCAAATTGGCGGAAGCACCTCTTTTATTCCCTCGCCTTTGAAAGTTCCTTTTTTTTTATTTAATAAATAAACAAAGAAAAAGAAGTTCCAAGTTGGAACATTCGATACCAGGTGACGACGTTCTAAACGTTCCATAATGGCTACCGTCGGTGTTATGTGTCCTCCGTTAATGAGGCAAAAATTACGACGAAAAATTACCACAGAAAAGCAAAAAAGAAGAAAAGAAAGAAAAAAGAAACATTTCAGTTCATTAAGATACAAACTTGGCGTCTTTTTGTGGCGCTATTTTTAGGTACATCCTTCTGTTGTTAGATGACATTTCGAACGAATTTTCATTAAGAGAAGCCGCGTGTAACTTTTTGGCATTGCCTTGGAGTTTTTTTTCCCTCACACTTTCTTAACCTTTAAATTTATAAAACATTTTAATTTTTTTAAGAGAACCATATCTTTTGATGTAAAGTGTTTATAATAGTCTACTTCGGGACACGTAGCAAAAGTTGAGGAGTGTGCTCAACGTAATAAATTAGGTTGAGGCAAATAATCTATAGTCATTAAAATATTTTTTAACTTAACTCATAAATTTTCTGTGTATTAAGTTGTAATTTATTCCTGTTCAAAATATATGTTCGAGTTTAAATAATTATCAAATGATTTAAATAGATAAATAAATTTACTGGGTTTTAAATATATGTTTTTACACTTTAAAGTGGAATACTTTAAACAGGTTTTGAGGTGGCAAGAGTATAATCAAATTGTTAACTATTTCCTAATAACAATAAATCAAATTATACAAGTTACTTTGTTCCCAAAATCTAAACCAATTTTTTCTCTACAGCATGTTTTTACCATAATGTTTTTACCATGTTTTTACCCAACTAACCTCTACTTTTTTCTTCGATGTTTATAATCTCAAAAGCTCAATTGAAGGGCTCTGAATATGTTCAATGGATAATATTCAATAAGCAATATAGTTAAATAAACCACATTTTCAAAAGAATATTTTTTAAGAAAGTTTTTGGTGAAAAACGTCCCGCTTTCCATAATAAGATGTTTCTGTGATTGTGCGTTGAATTTATTTAGTCATAATTCCAGAAACTTATAAAAGTACCTATTTGCATTTAATACTAAATCAGACTTAGATGTAAAAAAACATTATTTTTGAAGGGGAAAAAAAAAAGAATTTTTGCTATATTACCCTCTGCTTTTTAATGTTTTTCAAATTTAATTTGTTCTATCCATAAACAAAATTCTTTTAGCAAACCAAAAAATTATTCTATTTCTTTGAATTTTAAAAAGGAAAAATCAATTAAAAATTATTTCTTTCTTTACCTGGAAATGTGCATTGCTATTTTTCATCTAATTTAATTTTTGATGATAAATTGCGCTCTGTAGTAATTACAATGAACTGTTTCTTAAAACATTCCTTGAGAAATAGACTTATCATAAATCCGAATTATGCTACCAATTCTTACACTAGATAACAAAATTTTGTTGCTTACCAAAAAAGATAAATGGTTTCACAATTTTGAATATTTCCTTTTTATCTCCTATAAACACGAAAACAGAGCTAGAATTTATATTCAATATTTTTAAAGAAGCAAAACTTTTTAAAGAAACAGGCGACCAAGTAATTTAATTTAAAAGTTGTTGCCAACATCAGTTCGCGCATTCGCAATTCCTAAATTGGAAAAAAGGACAATGAATTACTTTATTATCTAACATCTTTACCAGAGCTTCCGATATTTTTAATCTTTAGACAAGTCGGATCTTCATTCTAAAAATAATTTCCATGATTTGGGTGTGCCTCTTGCCTTCATAAATTTTTTTCTGATTATTTTATTTTGGCTGCTTCCGCGTTTTGATGATCAAAAGCTAAAGCTAATCGTGCACTCGTAGTAATTGAACCTTCTTAAAATCGTCTGCAGGAAAGTGATCATCTTATTGGTTAGCTACTGTCTTTCGAAACAAAAAGGAAGGAATAAAAAAAAAAAAAGATGGAACTTATATTTTTGGATCACATCCTAGACATTTTTTTTTCCGTATCTTTTTATCAGAGAAGAATCGTTGCCACCGGAATAACAAATATGGTGAAATGATGGAGAAGGGAAAAAAAAAGAAGAAAAAAAAAACATCTTACCGAAATGGAAAATGTGAGACGTTTATTATTTATTAACTTTGAAACGGAGTAAGAATTTCTTCACTATTTTCTAGAAAGAAAATTTTTGGCGAATCAGCTTTTGTGCTAAAGCTTATGCCTTTCTTGTGCTTTGTTGATTTAAGAAATTCGAAACTTCTAAAAATCTTTTAATACCGATTTATTTTTAATGTTAAGTTTGAGTTTCTAAAAGCGAAAAGGTTTACTAGTTTAATAATATTTCGGAAAGTAAACATTTAGAATAAAATAAATAAAATGTTTTAAATTCAGTGTTGGTATAAAATATTGTTGACTAGTTTTAGTATTTTTTTAATTAAGCACTTCTCAAAAATTATGATTAATGGATTAATCGTGTATTTTATTTATGTTTAAAAATGCCTCGTCAATTATTTAGCTCATATATTTCTCAGAACTTCATACTCGTTCATAAAATCTGAAATAAACTTGCATGATCCAATTATAAATAACATCTTTAGTAAATAATTTTCTACCCCTTTTCTTTCATTCTTCATTAATATTTTAAATGATTTATCAATTAATGTTATCATTGCCTCTTTAAAGTAAAGTAAACAAACAAAAATAACAAATCTTTATGTATTTTTTTTTTTTTTTTAAATTGGGAAGTGTCATAGTGAAAAAAAAATTCTGGGTAGTTAACATTTAAGTTCAAGCTATGGTTTATTTCCAATGTCTAATTCATTTATCTAAGATTTTAACAAGAATTTTTTTTTAATTAATTAAGATAAAAATAAAAGGCTCCTTGATAATTCGTTAATTAAATTATGAAATACTGTTTTCTTTTTTTAAATATCTGGTCAATTAATTTCTCCATATTTTTCCTAGAATTATTTCTTCGCTTTTCATAAAATCTGGAATAAAACTTTCATATCCCAATTAAAGATAAAAGTCTTAAGTAAACAGTAATTCCTGGCTGTTATATCTGTCTTTAAAAAAAGTGATTTATCAACTGGTATTTTCAGCGCCTTGCTAAAGAAAAATAAACAAATAAAAAGAACAAACTTTTTCTTCCCGAAGCCTAAACAAATATTTCTTATTAAACTTGCGAAGGAAAAAAAATAATCTAAAAAATCCATTCAGTGTTCATTTTTCATAGAAAAGTGAAAATGAATATTTTCCACATGTGCTCGTAAGAGGCATTTGAAAGAAAAAAGAAGAAAAAAAATCAAATCACCAAACGATAATAAAAACACTTCAATGAAAAATAAAATGAAAAGAAGTGAATTGAATAAGTGAAAGATGAACTGTCGTGGAGGTGGTGATGGCAATAAAAAAAAAAATGTAGGAAAAAAAAATATTAAAAAGAATAATTGACGACTTGTCAACGCAACATCTGAAATATCTTGAATGGCCAGCTATTCAAGCAATGGGAACCCGTGTCCAATCTTATATCCGCTTCTATTAAGTTGAGATACAACGTCAGCTGCTAGATCAGAAGCTTGGCCATCATAATTTTTGCCCACCTCCCTACTTCCAGTTATTATCGTTTGCGATAAGAGAAGGAGACTCAAGAATCGTGTGAATTGGTATCTTTTTATGGAAAAAATAGAATAAAAAAGATTCACTATTTTTCTTTCTGAATTCCAAAACGTTTTATTTTAAAAGCAATACCTTGTTGACAATTTTCAGAAGATAAATTCTAATTGAATCTTGATTGAAGATATTTTCGAAAAGTTATTTTTCATTGTAGGATATACAAAATAATCTTCTATCAGGTTAACTGCTTTCTTGTTAACAGTTTATGTGCGATAACAGTTTAAAGATTTATTGGTATATTTTAATCTGAAAAAAGAAGGTGGATTATTTTTTCTAGAACAATTTTAAGTAAAATGGAAAAAAAATAGAGATTTCCACTTGGCTATTCCAAATTTAATTTGCTAAAACGTTTGTCTTCTAGTAAGAACAGTTACATTAAAATTTAATTCATCATATACATCCAGTTGAAATAATAATGTTACAGTACAGCAAAGTGTAAATGCAATATACGTAAATGATGTTTTCTTTTAATTAACTAGCTTTTTACTTTATTAGCTTACATCGATACAAAAAACTTTTTTAATATTCTTATTACTTTTTGTTAACTTAAATTACCTTAATCTAAAAACTTTTTCAATAGATATCTAAGCTGAGGCAGTAGTGTTACTGCGCAGCGAACAGATGCGCAAATGTATGTAAATCGTGTTCACACTTTATTAGCTTAAGTAGCTGAAAACTTTTTTTTATTTCGATTACCTCTTAGATGAAATTATTTTGTGTTAAGCATATTAACTTTAATACAATGTTCTGATTACTTTCAATTAACTAGAATGACTTAGAGATCTAAATTTTTTTATTTATTTATTTATTTATTTATTATTTTATTTTTTAAAGTTAGAGCCGTAGTGTTATATAGCACAGCGATTGCTTATCATCGTGGAAAAATGAGATGGTTAGAAATTGATGAAAACTTTGTACTGTGAGACTTACATAAATCTAGGATAAAAAAATTTTCATTCTTCTGATTCTCCAATTTGATAGCACGGCATTTCGCAGAGCGATATTTTTTTCAATTTAGATAACAATTTTAAGCATACAAGCTATGCTGTTTTTTTTTGTTTTTTTTTTTTTGTTGACATATAATCTTAATGTCAATTTAGAATTAAATATTTCGAAGCAGCAGCTTAGTATTACGCTAGTTAAAATTCTCTTAAAAAAGAAATCGTACAATAATTAAATACAAAACTAAAACATTAATAAAGGGTAAAAGCTGAAAGAAACTTTTGAGAAGAGGGTGTTCATCTAAAAATCGTTTTCTTTGATTTAAGACGGCTGAAACAGGCTGTCGAAGTGAGGATTTAAGGCGAAACCCCAATTTTTTTCCTCCCCCCGTCGCGGAAAAGAAAGGATATTTCTTGGCAGCTCAGGAGGGGGGTGCATCTTGATATTACGCTCGGTCGATCGTCTGCGAGAAAGTTATGAAAAACTCAGCTGGAGATTTGGTAAGAATAAAAAGAATAAAGAACTCACGTCGGCAAAGTTGGTTGAAATTCTATCTCGTCGCCAAAATTGTTATTCATTGTTGAGATTAATTGTTGGCTGCAATTGGAAAGAGTGACGATTGTTTCGCCGATCGTCCTTATTGTAATTAATGTATTTATTTTTAAGTCAAATTTAATTGGTACCCTTTTCGGAGATCGTCTTTGGATTTTTTTCTCCGCTTCTGTTTGTTGCTCATTAAATCTTAGAAGGTTCCCTAACGTATGTGATATCTCAAACTTAACAATTAATATGTTGGGTAGAATAATAATTAAATAAAATAATATTCACAAAGTCGTATGTTTATTATTGAATATAGTTATTATTTTTACTTTTTATTTTATTTTATAATTTATTTTTCTCGCGCGGGTAATTAATTGACGGGTATGGCGGTATCATAGACTAAATAAACTTGATAATATTATTTAAAATGTCATTTTACTTTTCTTTTTATATTTTGATTTAGTATTTGTAAAACATTTTCACACTTTCCGCTCATTTAGTCAAATTACTTTTCCTGGTAGTGGCTATTTAAAATTCTGCAAAATTGAAAATTAAATTGCTTATTTTCTATCAGTTATATTTAAGGTCAATATTATACAGAGCAATTTGTATTATCTAATATTTATATTACTTATTTTGTGTATTCATTAAAGGTGCACTACGTTTTTTTTTCGTTAAAAAGTTTATTTAGTTTTTGACCATTAAATTATTCCTCTGATTACTGTATTCATATTGCTGCTGATTTAAAAATTAAATAATTTTAAAGCGGAACAATTTTATTGAAGTCAAGTTATTTATAATTGTTTTAAAAATATTTTCTTAAAACATTTTTTGTTTCTCTACGTAGCTTTTGAACTAAATTAAATAAAATTGTTCCATAATGCCTTTAATTTTTTCCTGAATTCGCTGATTGGTATACTTAACTGTCCACAGCTGTCACCTGATAAAGTAGCAAAAAGGGAGAATAATAAAATATCTTGAATCTGAGGATTAAGACAGTTTTTTATATGATTATTATTTGTTTTCTTTCATTCTTTGTCTGTTACTTTAAAAGAGGACACAAATTAAATAATTTTATTGAAGTCAATCTAAATATAACATTTTTAACTATTCTATATATTTTTTGAATTTTATTAAATAAAATCATTCCCCGATATCTTTAATTCTTTTTCATGTATCTTCGGATTCATGTCCTTAAACCACAACTGTCACCTGATAAAGTTGGAAGAATTGAGAATAAGATTTACGAGTCTGGAAATTAAGACATATTTTTCTTGTTTTTTTATAGGATTATTATTTATTTTCTTTCATTCTTTGTCTGTTACTTTTCAAGACGATACCAAGAAAACTATGTGGGGTTGTTCGGAATTGATGGGGCGGTAACCAAGTTTATGGATACCCATGCCAACTTTTTTTTTTTATTCTTTTTTTTTTGGCTCGATTTACTTTTACACTTTCGTTTTATATTGTCGTTAAGATCGCTCTGTCGGAAGTTTAATAGCCTATTTTATCTCCGTATTGTTGGGGAGGGGTGAGCCATGATTCCTTAGAAGATGGAGAAGAAATTCGGATACTTTTTTTTTTTGATTCCATTTCCATCTGGAGAAACTTTCTTCTGCCCTGTCTTCTATTGCTGTGAAATTTCTCGCTGAAGAAGCAAGACGGAAAACTGGGACATTTTTTTCTTTCAATTGCTGTGTAAATCATTGTTGTGGAAATGTTTTGGTGGTATTCGATCATGCTTTAGCTCTATTTAGCTCTTTCCAGTGTCCTGATCAAAAGATTTTAAAAAATCGTTTGAGAACTTGATAAAAAAACAATGTTATTTAATGATTCCATGAAAATAAAAATGTTCCATATGCATTTTCGCGCAGAAAGATTTTACAAACCTTCGTCTGATTAGCTTCTTTCTCCCGTTTTATTCGACTCACTCTGCTCAAGTGTGAAGTAATTATTGTCCGCTTGGTGATAGTGGTGATATGTTTATCTCATTGACTAAAAAATGCTATTTTACAATAGTACTAAGCAGATCAAATCTGAGACGTAACAATATCGAGCAAACAAAATAATACGACTAATGTAGATCAAATATGTGTCACGATTTAAATTTTATCGTGAACTAAAACTTGAAAAATCAAAATTCTACAATTGCTAAAATGTTAATACAGGTGACAAAATCATATTAATTTTTATTTGATTTTATATGTTGATTTACACGTGTACCATGTTACATTGATACTTAAAGATAATTGCCATTTAAATAAGAAGTAAACATAATTTGGCGTCATTTATGATCTCCTTTTCTCTTTGTCTGCAAAATGAAGTAAATCTTAACCTCTTTATGTGTAGTACAGGATTTTTTTTTTTTTTCAAAATTTCCTTTAATATTTACGAGGAATTTTTCCTCTTTTGCGAAATTCATGTTTTACTTACTTATTGCTCTAACTCCCCCTTATTACCCTTGTCAGTAAAAATGACCCAATCGGTAACTCATTATCTGCTTATTTAAACCCGATCATTTATTGTTTACATCGGTAAAGTTATTAATAATAAATTTACAAAATTGGCTTTAAATAAGAGCCGATCTGTAGGCCTATCGAAGTTTCTCTACAGTTTTGTCTATACAGTCTGTCTAATAAACGACCAAAATTATTCAATAACGAGAGCTGGTCGAAACCCTATTCTTCACGGAATTTCCTTAATAGAACATTGTTCTGGATTAGATTAGATTGAATATTAGGTAAAATTAAAAAAGCACAGAAATCGGAAATGTCTATATTGCACCAAAAAGAAGTGTTAATATGTATTCAAAGTAATGAAATCAAATATATTGATGCATGTAAATCAAATATTCTTTATTTATATTAATCTAATAAACTAAACCTAACTTAAAATGCTAGGCAGAAAAGTAAGCAAAATGTCTTATATTGTTGAACTGCCAAATAAAATAGTTACTATCATCATTGTCTCAGTAGCCAGTGGTTGGATTTGGCCATCGCCAGAGCAATTCGACATTAATTTTGACAGCAAAGTGTGCTTTGCGGTTCTAATAAGAAAATAAACAATAAAAGTTATTTACTTTTTACTCAAATTTTGTTTTTTTCCCCCAAAAAAAGTTTGGTACAACATAAAAACATTAAGGTTATGCCATATTTCCAGAATCAAAGTGGCTGACGTATCAACATCATAGACATGACATAAACGGATTTTAAGTGGGTGTAAAATTTGTCACACGACTAAGTGTGGGAAACGCAGAACTGTGACAATGTTTAAAACTGAAGCAATTTATCAAGAAAACAGTCTTACAAGGGGGTTGTGGGGATGGAGTAATAGAGTACTAGAACCCCGTACTTGTCGTCCATCTTCACTTGGAGTGTGACAATAGAATTTAACCTCTCTTGTGTTTTAAAGTGACACTTTGGCATAATAAGGTACGACCTCGTCTGTTTTCGCGAAAATGGCAACTGTTTAAATCTCTCAATTCCAAAGCGGTGGCTTTTCTTGACAAGCTTTAAGGGAGGAGGTAGATGGGGTTGGAGCAGTTTGCTTAAGGATTTAAAATCGTCACCAATACCACAAAATCTGTTTATATTCTTGTCTTTGTTGGCTTTTTATTGTGATTCGGATTTGGATTTGAAAGGAAAAATTTCATTCTTTTGTAATATTAAATCAACATTTACAGATTGGAAAAACTTTTGAAAAAATTCAAAATTAATGTCTTGTTAAAGATGTTATTGTGTTCTTTAAGTGGTATAAAAGGTAATCATTTATTACAAAAATGTAGTATTTGATGAAAGATGGAAAGTTTCTTCCATTGTGGAAAAAATTGTGGTAAAAACCATAGAAAAATCCGTCCAAAAAATTCAAAATAGAAAATTCTCTTTTTCAAGGAAAAAAAATAAATAATAGTAGCATTATTTTCCAAGCTAAATCATTTAAAATATGGGGAAAATAATGAAATAAAATATGGGATCAGCAATTAAAAAAAAAAATTGAATGATTTTTTTAAGAAATTTTTTTGAAACTGTATTCCTTCAGCATGGTAAATATGTGAATTGGCTAATCCCTTCAGCATGGTTAATAATTATGTGAAGAACTGTTAAAATATCATAACCAAATCTTATAAATACTACTTAATTAATGAATCACATACTAAAATTATATACTACTACTACAATTCACAATAACAAGTAGCATACTAATTTTTGTAATCAAATACTGTTAAGTATGAATACTGAAACCAAATCTTAAATAATATGATATGTGGATTTAAAATACTGTGTGAAATTTAAATAGATAATAGGAAAATAGTTATTTAATTTTAACTTTTTTGCTTCTACATCAAATTTTATTTATGTAAATTTAAGTTCTTGTTCAACAATCTTTTTTGCTTAACAGTTAGTAGTATTGGTCATTTTTAGTTTCTCCCATTTTGTCCAGTTCCTTCCGGTTTTTTTCCATTTTCTTTTTCTGTATCCCGGAAGAAATAGCACAAAATATCTACCCCGTTATTGGTACAGTTGCATAAATCCATTATTTATTTATATAAATAACGATATTTGAGAATAATATATAAACTGATTATATCAGGGCATTGTGTTTTTAGTTCTGAAATTCAATTTCAAAAACTTATGCATCTTTGACATTTAAATTACAGTCTTAACTTCAAACAACACAACTACGATTTGCACAAATACAAAGGACATTTTATAATATTTCTGTTTCCAGAAACTTGTTACACACTGCTTTTTGTATTTCCTCGAATGCCGTCATTTGAGTAGCGATCATCCACTTTCCAAGACAATGGTCATTCTGAATTGCCCATATTCTTTTGTTTATTTGTACTCTTGGAAGTTCTCAGAAATAGGGAGACACTTTTAGGACATATGCATCACTTCTCTGACATAGATATGATCACATGCCAAGCCCAAATCGATATCTTAAAACGGATGCGAGGTATCAGTGGACGACGAGGAAAAGGAAATCGAATTCAAATTATATTTCTCTAAAATCCTATGGCGGTTCAGATTGTATTACTCACTCTTGTTACTTTAAAGACCTGCATGTGTTCGTTCAGGTGTATCCATTTGTGGATTTTATTACTATGATTTGCCGACCAGATGGTGCATTTGCGAGCTTACTTCGTCTGGAAGGTCGAAGCTCGTGTTGTAGGTGTGGCAGGAATAGAGATCTAGATTTGCCCATTCGTATTGTCTTTTAACTGTGTCCATATAAGCTTGAACCGTTTATTGTTATACGTTAGATTTCGAAAGAACTTGTAGCCGCTATTTAAACCCTTTTCATAAATGTGGTTAACGGTGTTATTTTCTTGGTATGACATTGCGTTAAAAAAACATTTGGCTTTTTATTTTATATTCTCCTGAAAAGAAAAATTCGTTGTTCATGTTCAAATGTGTTTTTAAGAATCAAGAGCTTTTATATAGAAACTTCAGCTTAAATTACAGTTTAAAAATAAAAGATTGCATGGATTAAGTTGCAATTCGTTCCAACTTCAAGTAATTTTTTTTTAATGTTAAATTGGTTCAATTTAATATGCAGTTTCTTTCTTTTTTAAATTAGTATAGGTTGAAATTTTTTAAGTTTTTTTTATTTCTTCCAAGATGTTTTTTTTAATACTTTTTTTAAAAAAAATTTTTTTAGTCATTAATTGTTAAATGTGTAAATTGTTTGAAAATTATAATTCTCATCAGCGTTTGATCGTTATATTTTCGTATGCTATGCTGCGTTGGTAAGATTTGTTGTTGAGAAGTAAGCAAAACCAATATTAGCTCAAGTTCGTGGAAGCTCGTATACATATCTATTAAAATATGGATACGGCAAGTTAATCTTGCTAAAAAACTCTCATATATATTTGCAAAAATGCGAGGAGTAAATCTTGTTAATAACTCATACTATTACATATATTATATATTAGGATGCAGTAAATAAATCTTTTTAGAACATTTTACCTGTATGTATATAAAATACTGATAAAATTTTTGTAAACCATAACATATATTCCTCACTATGTTGTTTTTTTTTTAACCAATTTTCCAGTTACACATATGGCTTTAAAAATGTTCCATGTCATCAAAATAATTGCCTTTTAGTTTATTTGATTGTAGAACTAATTACGAGACTGTATTTTACCCTGTTCTTTGTATAATTATCAATATCCATTACACAAGCTAACAAGTATTTAATCCAACTACTTTGATTAAGTGGCACTAGGAACTTAATAGTACACAAGACAATCTATCGTCCGAGTATTCCTGTCTAGCACGAAACAGATCGGTTAAGTTTTCCCTAGAGCTAGTCCTCCACCAAAAAAGAAAACTACTCAGGATCATTAATCAATCACTTCCACTTTCATTTCAGAAAGACAATCGCAGGTAACTCTCTGGGTAACAGGTATATCAGCAAGGAATTGTTTCTTTCCATGGAGGCAATCTAACCAACCTTATCATTGAAGATTTTCTTTTCTGACTTTAGGGAAGGCATAATGGAGTTATCCTGGCTTTATGAAAGGAAGGGAAAAGTTGGGGGCTGTCCACTACTTTCTCCCGAAATCCGGCACCCCTACTTTCGCCGGATCTGGAAAAGAAAATCCTCTTATGCTTTGGAATGGCACTATGTCCAGAGAGAAGAAAAAAAAAATCCTCTTTTTCTGCCTTAGGCCGTTTCTTAACGTTCAAGAACTTCGGACATCGAGGAGATTTAAGAAAGGCAAGGAATTGGCTCATGGGTCTTCTCGTTTGGTTCTATTGGGGGGTAGGAATATATTGGTTCAGAAGTGTCCAAACTCTCTTTTCAGAGACCGATAAATTTTAAGTGACGGATCCTGCTGGACCGTGGCGATCAACGTTGGTCTATTCTTTTTCTTTCCTTCTTACTTTCATTGAAAGGAAATTTTTAAAAATAGTTATTATTTTGTCTTAGTGAGTCATGAAAATTTAATGCAGACATTACATAGCTATTGCAGAAATTATTCAGAAAATATTATAACATTGTAGCATCTATTATAAAAACTATTTATACAATAGAAATTTTTTACCTGTGTTTATTGTTAAGTTTTTCTTTACATAGTCGAAATAGCGATTACACTGCAAAAATGTATAGTTTTGTTATGTATAGGGATTTTCTTTTCTTTGATCGATGGTGTTTATTGCCATCTCTAATATCAAAAACTCTCCCCCACCCGTATATTATTCCTCAAATAATACAAAAATATGAATGTGTGAAGTACATGAAGTGTCTAACCCGAAAATATCGTCTTTTTTCCTTACATTTTTTATTAAAACACCCTTTTTTCCTGTTGGTTTATCTTTGCTTAGTTTGTGGGAGTTTGTCCTTAGTGCTAAGCATTATCAGAATTATAATTTCACTATGTGTCGTCAGGAACTATTGATATTTCGCGATGATTTTTCCCGTTTCTCTAATCGATCATAATGATTTTTCCAATTTACATCGATCATGTTTTCGTTACCCAAATTTCATTTTTAATTCAATATTATCGTAACCGATATTTAACGTTACCGATAATGGTCGCGTTATCGTACTCTATATTTATCGTAAGCATACATTTAAAAATGTCGGAATCACATTGTCAAATATCGATATTTTACGTTATGACGATATGTATTACCCGTCTCTGGCTGTCATTATTTTACAATAAGCCCATAAACTTCTTAAGATCAGTAATGATATTATTTTAAACAATATTTATTCCAGTTACGATATTAATTCCTGAAAAAATTTCTGTCTTGTCTGGAAGAAGGTGTAATGAACCACAAATTACCAATCATTTGCACTTCAGTAAAATCATTCACCCAATGATGCTGAATCTTAAAACAGTCAAGACGGCAAGGTTTTCAGTCTTTATAACCTGGAAAATAAATAGAAACAGAATAAATAGAAAGAAAAAAATCCGTGAATGTACCCATATCGATCAGATTTGGTGCGTGGTGGTGGTGCTTAAAGAGAAATTTAAAGTGACAGCTTTTTAGAATCCGCCTCGGTCAGCAACAAATGTTGAAAAAAGAGAGAGAGAGAGCTACGTTGAGAGAGCATTGTTGAACTAAAGTCTCCCTAGAAATTTGCTCGCTTAAGCGATTTCTTTTTCTTCTTTTCCAAGTCCCTCCCCCCTCTATTTTTTTTTCTTCTCTTCCTTGTGAGTGAAGATTATATTTTTTTATAGTTCCTTTTTCCATTTCTTATTTCATTCCTTCACACATTTTTTTTCTTCAGTTCCCAATGAATGGGTTTCCCTGAGAAATAAAAGATGAAGAGCTATTTTTTAGGGAGCGGGGGGAGGGGATAGATTTGGTGTGTCTTGGAGTATATTTTAAATGACGCATAGGTGACGGGGGTTTGTGTACGGTGGATATGGTGTTTTTTTCACTCTTGTTGAATTAACAGGTTATTGTGTAGGGGACCTCCTAGATTATTGCAGGAATATGTCTAAAATGTATTCCTTCGCTAAGAACTGTCTGTGATTAAATTCATATGATTATTTCCGAGCATGTCGGAGAGATACAATAGAAAAAAATCAATTGGAATTTTTTCTTTAAAAAAAAGTAACAGGAAAAAATCGATCTGAATAAATAAAAGGAAAAGAAAAAATCGAACAGAATAAAAAAACGTAGCAGAAAAAATTTTGCTTTGGCGGGAAAAACAGTAAAAGAAAGTAATTTTTTAAATGTAAGCATTTCTTTTATTCGAATTTTTTTTTTTTTCCATTAGGAAAAGACGAAATAAAAGCGTATATACACGAGGTTGAGTATGGAAGTTTCCCGCGGTTGCTTTATATTTTTTTTTTAATAAAAGCAATAAAATTAAATAAAATGGAATTTCTTGTGAAATTATATCTAATTTAGTTTACGCTACGTTATAAATTGAAACTTAAAAGCAATTATTTTTAACTATTTTAAAATAAAAGGATTTCTTCTTTAAACACCAAATTTTCTGTGTGAATTGTAAAAGCTATAAATTACTTTTAAAATATCAAAAAAAGAGGAAAAAAATCCTGTAAATTGTCTTTTTCTCCATTTTTATTTTCATAATTTTTTTTCCCACCAGATTTACGATTTTTTTTAATGGAAGAAAATATTGAGGTAAATAAAAAGGAAAAAGAAAGTTTTTTATTATTTAAATGTAAAATAGAGTTTCGGTTGTTAAATATCATCTTAATTTTTTATTTGGCTAACTTTGTATAACTTGTAGAAAGATGAGATTGAACATTTTTAAATAAAATAATGTTTTTTTATGTATATTTTAGATCTACTGTAGATACTTAGATCTAAAATGTAAAGGAATCGTATTTTGTTTAAAAAGTACAATAAATTAACTGATATTGATTCGCAAACCATGTAAAATGAATGCATACTTAATTAAAAATTTATGCACATGTAAGGTAAATGAATGAAAGTTACGTAAAAACTACTTTTATAAAAATTGCTAATTAAAAGAAATTGCGAATGCCAATTTTTTTTCAACTGTTATGAAATCTACCATTTTCCTTTCTTCAGCAAAAAATAGTTAATCGCATCATTTAAAATCTTCAGAAAGTAATTTTAGGTTTTGAACAATGAAAGAGCTTAAAAAACTCAAACAAAGGCGGGTTAAAAAAATAATCAACCCAAAATAATAATAATAAAAAAAAAACATTCTAAACAAATAAAATATTAAATTTGGAAGAATATGTTTAACAGATAAATAAAAACGAATTGTTTTCCTTTCTTTTTTTTTCTTCATCTCTTCTTCTAACATTCGAGCATTGTCACATCTTTTGTCATTTCCATTCAAACGATTTCTTTTCCTCAAATGCAGACGATGATCAAAACAGTTGGATTGAAGAGAAGGAACAAAAAGAAGAAATAATACTTTTATTAAAAAACATTTCATTTTAAATCAGAAGTTTCCTTTCTCTACTTAAAATCTATCCAACATAGTGTAAGAAAAACTGTCTTGGGTTATGATAGAGAAGCATTTTATTTATTCATTGTTACAATGAGAAGGCCTTGAAAATGGAAAATGGTTGAACTCGCCGCTGATGGAATATTTTTTATTAGCATTCTTTTTAATGTAAATATTACCATTTTCTTTTTAATACGAAATTCGAATAACTTTTCAATGACAAGGTCGCGATAAAATGTTTGGTAATCGTAGAAGGTGTTTGTAATTTATGATATGACGTTCACCTGAATTGTTTTGCTTTGCTCGGAAACTGAGAAATTGAACGCTTTGTTTTTACAGACGTTAGGTCAATTCTTGCTTGAATGTCAAATTTAAAAAAAAAAAAAAAGGTAATTTGATATTTCGTCTATTATTTTCAATTCCAAGAGTTCTTTTTACTCCTTATTCCCTTAGTCGAATTTCCTATTAATTTTTTTGATGGTAGGACAAAATGCAGCTTTTGAAATGACACCGATCATAAATTATTGCGTGGAATCTTTATCTATTGAACTACATCAATTGTAAAAATATATAATGATTATGCGGCTGAAGTGTGAAGTTGGCTGTGAAAAAATACAATAAAATCCTCTGTTGGGAAAATACGAAATTGCTTTTCTATCAACCAAATCCTTTTTAGCGCAACTATTCCATTTTTTAAACATATTTTTTTATTTAAATTTTTTAAACATTTTTTTGCATCTACTATCGATATTTTATAACAAATAGAATTTTCAAAAGATTTTTATTAGAACAATCAAAAATATTCAACTTCTAAAAGTCTAAAAGCCAAGTCTAAAACTTTTTTTTCAATAATAAATTTTATTCAATTTAATGAACTATATGCTCAATTCAATATATGTTCAATTTAATGAATTATATGTTCCATTAATTTATCCTGAAAAATGTATAATCAAGCAAGTATGTATTATCTCATTTTTGGAAGAAAAATTCAGATACGAGTATATTTCCTTCTAAAAGTTTCTTTCCTTCTAACAAATTTTTATCGATTTGTCACCCCTAACCTTTTTTCGTAAATAAGCAAGTTTCTAAAAAAATAAAATCATATGTTCCTTTTAAAAAGCTCAAATGATTTCCTTTAGGCATCGTGACTTGACAAGATATTTTCTTTTACCTGACGATTTTTTCCTAATTCAGTTCATTTTTAAATTTTAACTTAGGGCAAATGCTGCAAATTGAAATCGAAGGAAAAATCATTGAAAACTATTTTATTCTACACCAAGCCACTTTTCTTACAAAGTTATGCAACTTAAAATTGATTGAAAGAATATTCTATCAACACTCAGCGCAAATTCTTAGTGAAACTTCGCCCCTCGAGGTGAAAATAAATTCTTCCGTAAAATCTGTGGTAGCGACATCTGTTGAGGAAAAGAAACATTTGTAGATTTTTTATTATCTTTTTTTTATTTCCCTGTTCTTATTTTTCTTTTATTTGCCTTTAAATCTTTCAATTTCATTTTTATTACGTTAAACATTTTCTCCGATTTATTATTAGTCTCCGTAGTTTCTGATTTTATTTTGGCAGTTGTTTTAAAACAGATTATGCCTTCTTTTTTTTCAATTTATTTTTGCGGTATTGGGACCCTGTAACTACGTTGTAAATGTGGTTACCTTTTTTTCTTATTTATATACGTATGTTTTTTTTACTTATGTTCCCTTTAGGTTTTTTTATTTTTTCAGATTTTAAGAAAATCAGTTTTTTTCCTTCCTTTTAAAAAATTTAAATTGCATTAAGTTTGTAAATCTAAAACTACTTTCGTCATTGTTAATTTTACATTTTTAACAACTTTTAATTCGTTTTAAATGTAAGTTTTTTTTTTTTTTTTGAAATGTCATTTTTTGCCTTTTTATAGACAAAAAAGTGAAAGAAATTCATTTATCTATCTATATTATATAAAACGCTAATACGTACGTATGTATGTATGTATCAATAAAACCGATAATATTTCTTTTCTCGCGCTGGCAACAGTTTTCATTTTTAATTGATTGGATTCGGCGCGCAAGAGCACGTAGTGAGCATCATATGGCTAAAATAGCCAGAGTGAGCATTATCAGGTTGTTCAATTCAGATTCAGGCACTAAAAACATGACAATATTTAATTTAAACTCAATTAGAAATTAATTAATTAATTGAAGTGAGAATGCTTTAAAAGGCCGCTGTTGAATTGATATTTTTCTACTGGGAGCTACCTAAACGTCTAAAAAACGTTTAAGTGTTTGTATTGAATGCATTGAATTTTTTTATATTTCGCGTTTATTTATGCATTGAATTTTCACGCTTTAAAATGCAGAATATTAGTGAAGCAATATTTGATAATTTATTTTGCTAATATGTTTCTTATTTAGCTAATGTTTTGATTTTTTCACCATGTACAATCTAAATAGCTAATATACTTTTTTAAAAGCCAATAAGAACATTGGTAGAATTCTTCTACATCGAGTTACATGTCATTTATTTGTGATAAAATACTATGTCTTTGATGATAATATATTATGTCTTTGTGCTAGAACATTGTGGTCACTGGCGAGCGAGCGCAGCGAGCCATGGTTCACGGCGTGAACCACATAGGATTGCGTAGCAATTCTCGGGGGTTGGCGAGTGTTAGCGAGCCGGGGGCGGAGCCTCCTAGTTTAATATTTTTTTAGGCTAAAATTTATACTGCTAAGGCTTTTTTTTTATTAAAAGAAAATCTTCTCCTGTATCGATTAAAGACTTATGAATTTGAAAATTTCCGTAAGACAATTAACAACTTAGCTTTAAATATTTGTACAATTAAAATAATCGTTACATTTTCTTCCGAAATACTTTTTTTTTCTCCAGACAATGATACTTATGTGATTTTTTTTATTTATTATTTTTTTATTTTATTCTCCATGGCCGTCAGCCCCCAAATTGAATTGTACTAACGAGTTTCTTTGTAATCAACAATCGTCTCTTTTTCTTTATCGTCCACTTTTAAAAATAGCAACTTCAAGACACTTTTAAGACGGATGATTTTGCCCGACAGCGGTTTGGTGAAGGAATCATTTATCAGGCAACTCCGATAATCTGATAAATTCGCTTAATTACTCCTGAAAACGAAGAATCTAATGTTAAGAACAGTTTTTGTGAAAATGCCTTTAAGTTATCGAGCAAAATAACGACAGCTTGGTAATTCAGAGAAAGGGACAAGAACAAAAAAAAATCCTTAGAAGTGCATTTTTTTAAAACTTTTTTAAAAAAAATGGCATTCTATGTTTTTCAATGTCGGCACACATTTAGACTGAATCAACCTCAATACCATAACTTTTTTTAAAAAAATAGAAGGGGGGGGGGAATGGATTGCAATATTACAATCAGTTATTTCTCTTTTGTAATTATTTGTCATTATATCCTTTTTTTTAAATTGTAGTATCTTAAATTTCTAGAAATGGTAAGAGTTTCGTGATTAACAGATGAAGTTTGATTTCTTATTTACTTTTTTTTTAAAAGCTAATATCAAAAGTTAAATTGTAGTTATGGCACTATCTTTTCCTTTTCTATCGTATTTATTGCAAAAAACGTGATGGAGGCCATTTACAAAACGTCTCTTAAACAAATTCTGCAGCTGTATTTTCAATTTCATTGTTGGAAATATCTTAAATTTCTACAAAACAAGTTATAGTAATATCTAAAGAAATTTTTCACTTTTCCAAATGTTTTGAAGAATAATCTTAGAGCAACTGAAATAGTTTACACAAAACTGGCGGATTTGTTGTCACAAATTTCCTTTATTTTACTGCTTATCTAGATGGTCTACCATCCATTGTTTATCAGCACCGTAATGAGAAATGAAGCACAAGTCATGAAAATTATTGTTTATACCTTCTCGTCTTGTTTACACTGCGTGATTGCGGTGGAAATCAGCCAATCAGCATGTAAGAAAGAAGCAGGACATAAATGAGATTTTTCCCAGAATGCATGCATAGCTGATGACGCAATTATTTTGCCAGAAAACTGCTGATCTAGCATTTTTGTTTCCAGGTTGCTCGTTCCGGATCATTTCAAGACTTTCCTTCTTTTTCGGATTTTTTTTTTCTTTTCTTCCTGATTACGATATTTCTATCTTCTTTTCAAATTTTGGAGGTTAGGAAATATTTGTTAAAACCCGGCTTGTTTTTGATATCATGTCTTATAAATATTTGATACGGAGGTGAAATTTGTTGGAATTTTTTATATGCTATTTTTTATTTCGTGCTTGATTTTCCATTCTTTGAAAGTTCAGAGAATCTTGTTTGCTTTTTTTTGGCGATTATGATAACGTCATAAGAACATAGTAAAAAAAATTGAAAATAATAATTGGTATTATAAAATGCTAAGAGCGAAATATGCTTTACGTTTATACTACTACTGGACGATATATGAATTTTATCATCGTGATATATTTTTAAGAAGTCTTGATACTTCGCCGATTTAAATATTAAACATTAGTTCATATTTTCATTAATCAAAGGAAATTTACCTTCAATAAAAAAAATCGTATTGGATAATAATCGTTATTGAAAATATTAGCAATACTGTTCGATATTTTTCGTTGTTGATAATGATCACAATATTGTTTTTAATAATTATCATCGATACAACTTGTGACATTTTCATATTCGATCATGACGATTATCGTATGCTTTGTTTATAATTATCGTACATTTGATATTTATCGTGAGGGATTACGGTATGTATTGATATCGATTTTGCGATGTTAAAAATATTTTGATAGTATGATGTGTCGAGTTTTTATACGATGTATCGATATATATCCCAGTTCTTATCTGAACTATTAATTGACAATACCTCTGATTCTTTTTGTTGTGTTACAACACAGATTCTTTCTAGCCCTAAAACATTCTCCCAAATCCTTGCAAATCCGTTTTTTTTTTAATTTTTTCATTTATTTTTATTTTATGCTTATTATTTTAATTTTAATGAGGGGTAAAAAGATTTGTTCTTAGAAATAAAATTATTATGCAAGAATTGATAAGATTCATAAGTTTAGTAAAATTTGTTCTAAATTACGCTGCATTTAAAGCAAACTCAATTTCTTTGAACAGTATAAAATTTAACTCCAAATTGCTTTAAAAAAATTAAAATTGTTGCCTTAAAGTTTATAATTAATCCTCTAAAATCCTTTTTAAAAAGTCAAGGAGAATAGCTTCACCTAAAATTCCTCCAAAATGGCTAACAACCAGTCATAGCCACGGAACTATATTTAAATAAAAAGAAGTCAGTAAAAATTTTAATTGTGATTCCATTATAGTAATTTCAGATACGATACTCAAAATAGAAGCAACGACATTTTTCTGTATTATACTGGTATCTGGGAAATAACCTACGAATAAATATTCAAAAAAGAATAAAAAAAAGTCATATGTATGGTGAATGCCAGATTCTTCCGAATTAAAGATGCCAAACTTCTTTTACAATCGTTTTCTTTTTAATGTTTACCCGCATTCTTCATTTTCTTTTTATTTTGTTTTGTGCCATCTGTGGCCATTTGAGCTTCCAAAATAACGAAGAAATTAGATAGGATACAGTTAATTACAGTTTTCTCTCTCCTTCTGCGAAGATTTTCCCCCTGATTAGCAAAACTCGCTGTAATGAACGTTGCCCCGTTAGACTTCCTTGCCTTTCGAAGTTAATTTAATGCTTATTGAAGTAAAGTGTTTGTATCGTTTGGCGCAATGAGTTTTTTTTTCTTCGTAACGTCAGAAGCAATTTAGATCAGAAACCTAATACTTTTTCTCCATAATTTTTGTTTTTCATCTGGATGATTTACTGCATGGGATTAATTTTAATTTTAAGATTCTTAATTTAGATTCCTAAGCCAGTGAAATAAAATGCAGAAATCTGTTTAGTAAAAATTAAGTTACAGTATCTCTTTGATTGAAGTTCATTAAATTCGAAATGTACTTATTTTTTGGAACAATACTATTTTGGCTTAGATTATAATTGATGATGCAATTTTTCAAAAGCGAACATTAACGTAGTTTTTTCTGTTTTAATTACAATCACACATTTAAAGAACGAAATTGTAGGCGCGATATATATTTTTTTTATATCTAAAAGTATGTATGCATGCTGATATGTATGTTTTAGGTATATGTATTACCAAGTTTTTTTTAACGAAAAAAATTTCCAATTATGCAAAAGCAATAAAAGTTTTTTTTTTGGGGGGGGGGGGATCTTAAGGAACCACATGGAAGTGAGCAAAACTTGCTACGAAAAGGATGAAGAGCGAAAAAGTTTTTTCATGACCTTTTTTTCTTTAGATTCGACTTTTTAGGTGTTAGATATATGGTTTTTTGTTTAAAATTTGGTGAAATCGGAAAATTATTTAAAACTATTTCGTTTTGTTTTTGTTCTCTAACTAGACATTCATTTACTGTCGTTTTTTAGGAAACTTTTTAAGGCTTGAACTAATTCCAGGGTTATGAAATTTCTTATTTGCTTATTGAATTTACCGTGATTGCACATTTAAAATATGCATTGTATTTAATACTGAAGAAATTACATTTTCAGTTTTCGAAGGGCCATGATATCTGTAGCTGAAAGTGTGCAAGCTTAAATTAGTGGACATGATTGTTGGCGGCTTTTGAATATTAATAACTTAGCTCACGCTTAGAATTCTAAATCTCTGAAATTCCTACATATATCGCTGAACTTCTTTCTGTATTGGTTCGCTTTTCGAATAAATAAATATGTAGTCAATATTTGTTGGAAGACACCCTATTTCAATTAGCAGAAGACTCTTTTCGATTAAATTCCTGATAAGAGCTTTCGATTTTAGCCCTGGTGCGCATTCTGGCTATTAAGTAAGTAAGGGCAATTTTACTTGCCAAGAGAATGGCGACAGATTTACAGTTAATTCCACGCCAATCGAGGCAAAACTTTGTGCCCTTGTCGGTTCAACAAGGTGGCTTGAAAAGTTTCCACGAAGTTGAGGAAATTGGAATAATCGATGCCTTTTAAGTAGGTGACGGAGCCCGATTCTGGAATTTCTCTCGTTTTAATTTTCTGTAAAAGGAAATTGGGGATCGATTGTAAAGGCCTATTATTGGAAGAAATTAATTTCAGCTACTTGAGAATTCAAAGTTGTTTTCGTCGTCTGGTTTAATCTGTACCCATTAGGCATAATTGATGGAAAAATTTAGAACGATTTTCCATTTTAAATAGATTGATTTGCTTGATTTCGAGAAATTGTTCTGTGCATGAATGCCTCGCTCGAGTTAGATTGCTTTGAATTTTTGATTGTATTCTTTTGGCATTTAAATAGATTTTAAAAGCCAAATTTTAATAATTTGGTAGCTTTGGGCAATAATTAAAGTTTCCAAACCACTTTTCTGAAACTCTTTTTTTGTAATTCTCAAATTTATTCTCTCTCTCTGTTTTTTTTTTTTTTTTTCCTTAAAATAAGAGGAAATATAAGATATTTTTGCAGTTGCATCAATAGTTATGTTAAGCCAATTATAAAATATCAAAATTGTTTGTGTAAACAATTCTGTAACTAACACAGCTATGTAATTGTTTTCGAATTCTCCATTTCAGACTTCGTCACTGATTAATTGAATTAATGACATTCCCATTTTTGGTTAATGAGATAACTAATTTTAACTGATTTCCAATTAAAATGCGAAACATATCAGGAAATATCTTAATTCAAAATAATAAATAAATTAATATAAGATAATATGTAATAATCATAGATAAGATAATATGTAATAATAATATGTAATAAGATAATATGTAATAATAATATGTAATAAGATAATATTTAATAATATAAGATAATATGTTATAATCAAGATAATATGTAAATTAATAATTTTTTTAACTCGTGGTTATTTTAAAACCACACGATAACATTAATTTGTGTATTGTTCTCACGATGCATGGTGAATAATATGCCATACTAAAAATATCGAATACGATAATATCGTGAAAGTAATCGAAAATTAAATATAATTAATTAATATTAAATACTATATAATTAGTGTTGATAAATTAAATATGTGTAACAAAAATATTGACTGATATTTAATAATTAAATTGGAAGGTATCGTGACTTATCATAAAATATCGATATTTCCAAATGATGTAACACGGTAATAAATTTCGATATCCTGAATTTGTGTGTAATTAAAAGAACGATTGCTTAGTTTTCACTTAAACTTAGAGGTTCACAACTTAAAATTTTTAATTTATATCGATAAGTTTTAACAAACTTTTATTACTTATAATATTTTCTAGGTGTTATTGTTTCATAAAATTAAATTAATGTTTAAATTATTACTTTGAAAGTTTTCCTTTCTGTTTATAAAATCCATCAAATTTCTATTAAACATATTTTTAAAAATATATGTTCGCAAAGAGTTAACCTTTTATAACAAAATATATTCGCGGAATTTTCGCTAACTTTCTTGCGAAGTCATGGCCGCTGTGTGTTTCATCCTAACTCTATTTATTTACGTCAACTTAAAACAAATTATTTTGTTGAAACAATCTATAATTTTTTTCGCTGCACGAGAAAGCGAATTATAAATAATCCCTATTTTGGGAATTTTGTTACTTTAGTAAGCGAAAAGAAAATTTGTTAACTGAGATTACATCGTCTTTGCTTAAACGTGCTGTTTAAAGTTTTAGTTAACCGCAAAGTAATGAAGTTTTCTACTTGAATCTTTTCTTAACTCTGTTTTACTAAAAAAAAAGATTCCCTTCAAAGCTGCTCAGTGTACTTAAATCGCCGAAGGCAATTAATTAATTTGTTCCACGATCTCAGTAAAGTTTGAACATTTTTTTTTTTACCTTCTTATTTTTCACTTTCACACCGATCTTGAATACCATAGCTTAGCGGTCATGTTTTGACGTGTTTGTAAAGGAGGGTAATTTTTAAAAATCCTTGGTCTCTCTCTTTTTTTTTTCTTTTTTGTTTACATTTATTTTCAACTGAAATAGTACTGGTCTTATTAATCCGGGGAACTTTAAAGGAGAAATTAATTGCGAAAGGCTGCGCGGAGAACACCTCCGAATTATGGCTTAATCCCAATTTGTTTACACCTAATTTTTCTAACTTTTCGAAAAAAGAAAGACAAAATAAAAGCGGGGAAGTTATTTATGTTTACTTTTTATTTTCTGGAAACAGATTTTCCTGCAATTACCATTTCCTATTATTTCGCTTGAACTAACACATTGCTGTTAGGTGATATGATGTGAAATATCTATACCTTTTGAACATTGTGAGATAACGCTATATTAACGCTATTTTTCATGACGTGAATACCACGGACAAAAATCATGTCGCGAGTATTATTTATAACGATAATTATTACGGAGAATAATATTAGGGGTATTATCGAAAACGATAATAACCGAATGTGATGTTATTGAGTATTATCGATAATTATCAAATCAATTATTATCGTGCGTTTTCTTGCAATCTTTAAAGTTAACATTTCATATTTCACGTGTACTAACAAATAGAATATAAAGCTGTTAGGTGATGGGTCGTGAGATATCCATACATTTTGAACATTGAGATAACGTTACTTTTAAAAGTATTTTCACGACATATTGTGAATACCACGTGCAACAATAGTGTCACGAGTGTAATCGATAACGATAATTATGGTGTACAATAATCTTTGGGCTATTATCGATAATTATAATTATCAATTGCAATATTATTGTGCGTTTTAATAAATTTCATTTTAGAGTTGACAATTCTAAAAATAATGTAAATTAAAAAGGAAAAAATATCGCAAAATATCATGGATTGTTGATATTTTCTGACTAGGTATAATTTTTAGATTATATATTTCGATATCCTCAAGCACTAGTTATTACTATTTTTAAAGCGGTGAAAAAATAGTTTATTTTTATTGGAAAAGATTTTAAGTTTCTTATAGATTGTTGAATAATTATCACAATTATATTATTAGTTTATTATAGAAACTGAAAAAAATAATTATTAATCCGCTTACGAGCAGTAATTATATTCTTCAATATCGTAATGAAATAATTCTTCATTGTCATGAAATTAATTTTTTAAATTTTTCTTCTTGATTTTTTGAAAAACAACAATCTAGTTTATGTGAATTTAAATTTAAGATTTTCATTGTATATTAAGCTTAAGTTAAACCCGATATTATGTTTTTTCATATTTCATTGATTTCTTTAGATGTTTTAAACATTACATCTAGTGATACTTAAGTTAGTGATCTATTATTTCATAATTTTTAAATTTTCTGAAAGAACAACTATCCAGTTTATATAAATTTAAAGTTTTTATCGAGTTTTACAGCTTATTAAAACTCGAGGAAAAATCCAATAAGTTGTTCGAGCATTTTTCACTGATTCCTCGTTCTAAAACAATCATTAAATGCTTTATACGTTGCCATCTACAGTTGAAGTTATTTTTGAAAAAAGATTAACAGAAGATACCTGAGTTAACGAACTATTATTGAATTACGTTTTGATAAATAAAAAATAAATAATAAATAAACGTGTAGAACAGCGTAAAGAATACTTCTTTATGTAGGTTTCAGTTAGGAAGGGGAAAAAAAAGAACATTTATTTGTGATCGCAACACAACTCAACTCAACTCTACTCCACGGAGCCCAAACGACATCTATTATTGGAGAAGAGAACCACGAAATTGGCCTTAAAAATTGGAATCAATAGAAATGGTAGAGCTATTCTGTAAAAGACAGAATGGCCAACTCAATTGCTGAACTATACAAACAACATTAAAGCGACTATAAAAAAAGTTATTCCAACTGGACTACTGATTCTCTATCGTCGGACTGAAAGCCCCTTCAGTGTTTATAGCTTCTCATTAGCTAAAATTAAGATCTCTTGTGCTTTTTACAGTTGTGTTGGTAATAGCCATTTTTCGATTTTGATGGTAAAGGTGTTCTGATTTATGTTTTTTCGATAATAGGGTAAAGATGTTTGATTGTTTTAGTTTTCGGTATCTAAAAAACAAACGATTTCTTTTTTTTCTTTTCTTTAAATGTTCTTTTACTTATAATTTTATTAACTTAAGCCTTTCTTTATCTAATTTGGTAACACTTTTTATAAGCTCCTCTTTTTTTTATGTGTAAGCGCAATATAAAAATGATTTGAGGTGGTAATTTAACATTTGTTTCTGGTTTTATTGTCTTGTAGAGATAGTTCTTGTTTCAGATTGCATGTTGAGATCTAGTTTAGGTAAATACAATGACCTACAAGGGTAAAACTATTCGTATTTGTGGTAAAAATGCTCGAGACATTTTATAATTTTTAACTCTCTGTATTCATAAGTATTTTTGTTTTTATGAAGGTAATTATTGTAACAGATAATTTGGGTCTGGTACATGTACCAATGTAGTACATGTAACTACACAGGTACAATATAGATCTTACACATAGTTGCCAAAAAAGTCGCCCCATTTGATGGACTTTTTCTTATTGGTAGAGAAATTGCAATTACATTGGTTGTTTTTTTTCCATCAAAAATAGTTTTTTTCATCATATTTTTCACCACATCATCAAATGGTAAACAAGCTTTCAATCTATATAATGCAATTATTTATATATTATGGAGGTCAAATCATTTTAAATCTAATTTACTAAATTATTAATGAAATTAAGATAAATAACTTAAAAACTGAGAGCTGGGAAATAAGTAATTGCATGCCAATTTAATAACTAAATACCACATGCATGAATTGCTTTCATTTCAGTGATATTAAGGTTTGTTACTACGGTAGAATTTTAGGAATTTGGTATTTTAATAAACTATTTGAGATGGTTTATTATTAATCCAATTATCCTCGCCTTTTATTTTCTATCGGAAAATGGTATTCGAACAGCAACAGGAGAAGACAAAAGAAATATTTTCTCTTAAGTCGTATACTAAATAGGTACGCCTTTTTATTTTTATTTTATTCTCTTTTATTATTTTTTTCGAAGCATAAACAACTATTCAACCCATGTCTATTATCTTAAAGCCGGAAAAAAAACTTAAATAACAACATATCTTGATGACTGTTCATCTTGCTTCACAATTTTGTGCACGAGATCGAATGAAAAATGCTTCCATAATTTGCAGTCCACCCCTACCGATATATTCTCCAATCCATTAACAGTCCATCAACAATACACCATCTTACAATCATCATCGTACGTACATCTGTTCGATAATAGCAAAATCTTTAAAGATTCCCGCCCATTTTTCCCTGCTGATTTCTCATATTGGACTTTAGAATGTATGTATATAAAAAGAGAAGAAAACAAATATTGCAATAAATAACGTCAGAAAAACACAAGTATAAATTGTTGCTGCTGTATTGTAATTTCTCTTTTTCTTTATTACAACCGGGCGGAGAGATTTTTTTGCTGTCTTTAAAACGTATCGATTTACTGATTTAAGTAAATTCATCTGAATCGAATTCTGAATGTACGAAATTTTATTTGGTGAAAAATTCTCCTCTTGCTCGCTAATGGGAAAAAGTTTCACGACATATATTTTTTTTCCTTCCTTATATGGTTTTCGATAAGAAACAACTAATGTTTTAAAGAATGATAACTCCCGGATTACTTAGTTGCTGGTAACTTAGTTGACATTTTGAGGAAATTTTTTCGAACATAATATTTTCTTTTAATTTGATACAATAAATATATTTTTGCTAGATTTGGAAATACTTCAATACTTACAAATCGAACGGGAAATCGGATAACGCTAGAGTATATAATATATTTTCTTTTATTATGATTGATTAGATAGTGGGATAATTAATACATTAATTAGCCATACTATTCTGCCCATATACTGTAGAATATGCCAGATTTTAATTTTGCATTGTTTTATCGTATAGTTTGACACAGCATGTCCTGTTCGGAATATTGAATTCACATTTATATCAATTAGTCTTATCACTTTACATACTTTTGCTTTACATCTTTCATTTTGTTTACTGGTTGACTTCAAAGATGCCTTACTTTTTTTGAGGATTATCATCAATTTCTACAGTTTTAATTGTGTTAAAATACGTTCTAGTTTTGAAGTTGAGTAGAAAAAGAAATTGTTTTGAATTGAACCGATAGTGATATGAACCAAATATTCTTTGGTCTTGGTGGAGTTTCGATTGTATGTCTTCAAAAACGTAAGACTTACTTTGGTAAACATTCGAGAACATTTATTTTGAAAATTTTTTTCTCAGTGTTTCTGTTTTATTCACCAAACATCATCAAAAAAAGTATAAAGCTGTATTTAGTGAAAAGAAATGTTCTGTAATTCCAGAAACAAGATCGGTTTTATTTTAGTACAAAAAAAGCTTCTTATAACAGAAATATTTTCTACTGCAGCTGCCTTCAGAATTTCTAAAGACCCAACACCCCAAAAACAAATTATTTAATTCACAACAGCCCATCAACCAACTTAGGTTCTAATTAGATATAGAATATAATAAATCGCCTTCTGCAAAATGTCCCCAGATTTAAGGACCACCTGCAGTTAAAGTTACACAGATATAATGAAATTGGCTTGCAACATCTGGCAGCTGTCAAGCTACTTCTCTTCCAAATCTACCGCCAATTTCCACGACACTGGGACCTTGTTTTATCCTAGTTAGGAAAAGAGACCTTTTTAAATTGCCGGCTCTTCAACACCTAACTTTTGACACCTTGTAATTATTAGCAGCTATTTGGCGAGACCCGTCGCGTCAATCCCTCTACCCAAGTAAAAAAGAGAATTAAATGTTATGTATTTTCTTTTCGCAACTAGATTTAGACGCATGAATACAATCTTATTATATTCGTTCGCTTTTCTTATGAAGTATGATAACCTCAGTCAAATTACCAGCTAGTGTGACTTTTTACAAGTTACATTGCTGGCTGGGGTCGGGAACGCCCCTTTACTAGGGCGTCGACAACTTTGGTGAAGTAGATGGGGGTTGCAAAAACTAATGACATTCTTTTTTTTTTCTTGCCTCCTAATTTATTTATTTTTTTGCCTTCCCTACCAACGTTCTCGATTGAAGTTTTGAATGGGTTTGATGTGTTTTTTTGTTTGTTTTGTTTTTATGTTTCGTTCTTCCGATTTTTTTAATACGTAGTTTTCGCGGAAGAATTTCTTCCCTGCCGTGCGACAAGAATGTTGTGATTAATGTTGTCGAATAGGGAGTGAATTGTTGCCTATATTCCTGAAGAAGATTACCTCTGTTGAAAAATGGTATTGGGGAGTGAATTGACGTTTCAGAAGTTGAGATTAGTGCAGGGAAGAAGTTGAAGTTCTTATTTAAAGAACGAGAAAGTTCGGAGTCGGATCTCCATTCTCAAAATATCTAACTGAACATTATTTTTCGAAGCTCTGTCACCAAGGAAAATTAAAAAGCCATAGTTTAAGTGCTTTACACTTGAAGCAATGCAATGATATTAAACTACATATATAATCTTGCAGTGAAGAATTATCTGGCCTTTAGAATGGATAAATAACTTAAATATTTTATAAGT
This sequence comes from Parasteatoda tepidariorum, assembly GCF_043381705.1. Lineage (NCBI taxonomy): Eukaryota > Metazoa > Arthropoda > Arachnida > Araneae > Theridiidae > Parasteatoda > Parasteatoda tepidariorum. The sequence goes on along the minus strand of NC_092205.1, from coordinate 61,524,493 downwards.
TATTAAACCTTTTTAAAAATCACCAATTTGGCGATATTTTTCTTCTTAGACGAAAATTATCAAAATCACTGCATTATTCTAAGTTTTTGCAATTTTTTATGAGCCCAAATAATGCAGCATTGAATATTAATCAATTTAAATATTAATCAATTAGACCCCAAACGCATTTCATTTTTACAAAACTGTGGCCTTCTTCCATATTGATGTTTTGCGCCATTTTCAAAATGAACATTGACAGCACTGGCTTTAGATAGGCTAAACTTGACCCAACATTCATGAGTAACAATTTCAAACTCACAGCAGTTATGAAAATATCATATTGACTTTTCCTTTAAGACTCTGGTAAAGTTTTGAATAGGTTTGATAAGTTTTCATTAAACAAACACGTTCATTCGTAGTTAGGATTGTAGTTTTTAGTTGTAGTTAGGATTATAGAACATTAGCTGATTTTGCGTCTGGGATGGACAGCCGTTTACAACTGTTTACTACATCTTTGCTTTTCTGCACTACACCAACTCCTTATAAGGTTTAAAAAGTTTATCCTTCAATTCTTCTTTCCGTTTAACCAGACTATTAGAGACAATTCTCAATCCTTGTGATTCTCACTTGCGCAAACACTTTTATCTAAAATATAGTTTCTAAACATTAGTACTTGCATGTAGGTGAATCTCATGCAGCATGAATATCGAAACTCATAAATATATTATGCGTTCTACGTATTAATGGGTTCAACAAATCTAATTCTCTGAATATGATGGAAAGCTGTTTCACTGCCCCTGCAATAGTTTGTAACGTTGAATACTGTTTTCTTATGGCAGAATATCCAAAGCCAGAACTTAATATAAAAATATCTAACTTGAGAAGAAATTGAATGTGTGTTCGGGGAATAGTTTCGTGTGTATTTTATTTTTTTCGATTTCTGTACATAAATTCGGCTGGATATTTTTCTTCCTTACCATGACAAATGACGTGATTAAAGTAAAGAATATTGATGGAATATGAGAGGGTTGTATTGCTTCAGTTGAGAAATAATTGTGAAAACCGAATAGAAGTTTCGGTACATGAAAATGTTCTTTTCGAAACTCATTAAGAAGTCTGAATCTTTCGAATCTCTTTAAGAAAGATTTTAAACTTAACGAGTGATTTTTACGTCAGTTTAAATTTAAGGGACAGCGTATTATTTATTCGCGTATTGTTATCTAACTGCATATTATTGCCTGTCTTATATTGTCTACTTGTTTCATACCTAAGACGTTGAAAAAGAAAAAGATGAATCAATTTTCAAACTTTTTATAACTCATACTATTCGTAATACACACATCTTGTTTGCCAATGGGTAAATGTTTTAGGAAAGAATCAAGACCCACGATTGTTTTTTTATAGAAAACAGTGTATGAAAATTATAAAAAAGTACTACAAATTAAGCTTGTTTTCCTCAAGACATAGTTAGGCATAAAAAGCCTTATTTATTAATGGCTTACTAGTTGCGGCTAAAATTAATAAACAAATAAAATAAGAATAGCAATAGATTTTTTATGAAACAATTTTTGAAAAGATTTTCAATTTGAAGAACAGAAATAAGATTTCTTTTGGAAAAAATACTAAATAAGAAAAAGCTAGTTCCAACCACTTATTCCAATTTATTCTTATATTAATTAGTAATTTGTGCATTACCTAGTAACAGTTACTTTTCGAATAAGGTAAGGGCAAAGCGTTTACAGATTAAATTTTCTTCCTACCATCTGTCGAACGTAAAAATTAGTGTTATACATTAAACGCTTTTCTGCATGACGAATTTCACATTGGTAACGATATAAAAGAACTATTAAATAAGGATTTGAATAAGAAACTGAATCAGAATATCTTTAATCCATTTGAGAGGAAAGGCAAAATGTGTTTTGCATTGCCTATGTTGTAATATGATAAGCATGTGGGACAGTTCTTGCAGGTGGTAACCTTTCAATTCACCCGGTGCAGAACTTGATATCTTCATTTCATCCAAAATAACGGCTTTTAAGAGTCTTAAATTAAGACTTGATCTTCAACCTTGGCGGGAATCAAATGGCTGCTGACTAACAAGGAAACCACTCTCAAACGAAGTTGTCTTGCTGCTCTATGAAAACGAACCTTCAAGTAATCCATGAAATACGGCCGTCGTACATTACCATTCTATCAAGATACCCCATGCTCTTCAGACGAAGTTTATTCAAAAAGCACGTTGCTTTGCAATAAATTCGATGGGATCGTTCGGTTAGGGTAGAACATCTAGCTCAGTTTGCTGTCATGATGCAGGATTATGCTTTTGAGAAATGGTGACTACGCGTTGAGCTATAAATGAAATATGATGTCTTTGACGGGGTGCTGAAAAAATACCTGGACTACCTTCCCCTAGCCCTTTTTTTCCAATACCTTTTTTTTTAATGTTACTTTTTCTGACAGGCCGTAATAGAGATGTTGAGTTTTGATCATGTTTATGACATGTACTGGATGTATTTTCAGAATTTTATTTTTTTCTCATAGGTTAGATGGGAATTGGGGGAGAAAAAAGTGACGAGTTTTATTATGTAAAAAAGAATATTGCGAAGGGAAATCGTCTGCCCCAATGCGCGTAGAGCATATCTATCGTGCGTGATTCAAATGTGCGTGTGGGATTTTTAAATCGAAAAAGAGAGTGTTTATCGATGGTTCTTGGAGATTGATAAATGCACGCGCAGTTGCACTTTGTGTGCAGAAAATATAATTTGCGAACAAAAGTATTCTTTTGAATCATATGAATTATGCTGTGTGTAATGTTAGTTCAAGTTTATTGCGTCTTTGTTCTTTTTCTCCTTTAATAGCAATTTCTGTTATTTGTTGAAGGGAGGGTGTTGCATCGCTCCTGGTCTGATAATCATTCTTTTTGTAAAGCTGATTCATATGTTTGTGATGAATTGACATTGAATGACTTGTCGTTTTAATCGTGTTAGTTCAAGTTTATTACGTCATTGTTCTTTCTTCTTTAATGGCAATTTCTGCTACTTGTTGAAAGGATGATATTGTATCGCTCCTGGTCTGATAATCATTCCTTTTGTGAAGCTGTTTCATATGTTTGGTATTGAATGGCTTGTTGTTTTAATTGTAAACTTGATATTGTTTTAATTGCGTTTTAACAATGTACACTAGATTTTCTAAAATATTACTTATTGTTAGTGGGGGTATTACCATTTCTACTACAATACAATACTAGATTTCGATGAGACCTCATTACTACTTACTATTTTTGAAATGATACAATAGTTTTTGCTGAACATTATCATTTACTATAGTTGGGTTAATAAAATTTGCTCTTATTAAGCATTACTCTTTCAAAATGTTACAAAAATACAATTTCGACTTTTTTTTTTGCTTGAACATTTTTGCTTATAATCGTTGAGATAAAATAACGCTAAAATTTCTTAAGGTGCAATTATTTTTACAGAGAATTTATATTGCAATTAAATTAATTCTTTTTGGTTTTAAATTACCACGTAAACATCGAAATTGTGATTTTTGACTATTAATTTTATCTTATGAGTAATAGATTAGCAATTTCTGCTACTATAGAACTCATATGGCTATTGCGTAAATTTTCATATCTTCGTGCGTTGTGCATATTTATTTTTTCTTACAATTTTTCATTAAAGAATTTTGGGCAAATATATGAATTATGTAATTATCAATTTAATAGCCTTTGTAGAAGAACATGTTAAGTTGCGTTTCCGTTAATTTCAGAAAATCGATTTTTATAAAGTATTGAAAAACATACTGAAGAGCTTGTTAAGAGGCCTCTCCTCTTACAATCGAAGAACTGTCGAAAGGGTGGAGACAGGGAGGGAAAAATACAAATATGTTTTTATTTCTTTAAATTTACTTTTTATGAATAAACTAATGGTAGATATTATACTCTATTTGACAGTATCTTTCGATACATGTGAAATATAAAGTCGCCACCCAAAGCTTGTTAAATACAAAAAATTACCAAGAATATATAAATCAAAAATTTAACTTGAAATTCAAGATGGCGAGGACAGAGGTCTGAGAGGAATTTTAGAGAATTAAGAAAATCATCTTTTTAAAGCATAGAAAACATGCGGAAGAGCATGCTAAGTTGCATTTTAGAGAATTTTAGAAAATCAACTTGACAATATATAGAAAAACCAAAAACTGGTTACCATATATTCCATGAAAGGAGAAAAAATCTGAAAGTATAGGAAAAAGTGCCGAAGAACATGCGAAGTTGCATTTCAATTAACTTTGAAAATCAACTTATAAAATGTAGAAAAACACGCGGAAGAGCATGTTAAGTAGCATTTCATTTATAATTTTTAATAACAGAGGATTTTTTTTATCGAATTAAGGATAGAAAAAACTCGAAAAAGCATGTTAAGTTAAATCTTAGAAAATCAACTTAATATATAGAAAAACCAAAAAACTGTTGCCATATATTAATTCCATTAAAAAAGAAAGAAACACTAAAGATTCTCGATCTAGTAGTAGTGCTTATCAATTTTAATAAGAGCTAAATAATCTACAGCATTATTTTATTACATAACCAACACCTCAAAGCAATGAAAGCAAAACTTTCCGATCTTTAGTTGCAAATAACAAAAACCACCGATCTTGCTGTATAAATTTCAGCTTAATAGGTAATCATCTTTACTCGTATAGTAATACCTTCTTTAAGCAATCTTACCTTCCTTCATATCTATCTTAATTTATATCTTTTTTTTTTTTTTAAAGGAGACTCACTAATGGGCAACTTTCTTCTGAATAAAAATGGCGTTCTTATTCTCCCTAATTCTACTTTATTCGATTCGTAGGTGTTAAAAACGGGTCAGTAAAAGTAGAGTCTTAAGATAATTTAATGCCAAGGCCAAGGAAAAAATAAGTCAAATGATTAAAGGTGGGGGTAAGAAATGGGGGGAGGGAGTGTTACCACAAGTTGAAAGCGGCAATAAACACCTTTATACATAATCCAATAGTCTCGAACAAAAAGACTCTTGCAGGCGTATCGCGCAGGATTAAGGTTTTCGAAAATGCCATGGTATTTGGAATGAAATATGGGGATTTTGTTGCCTTTAATAGTGAAGACGGCATTGTTGTTGGGTAATGTTTAAAGTCGGTTGTAAACCTCATTAAAAGTTTTTGAGACTGTTTTTTTCTTCTTTTCTTTTCAGGGAATTATCGCTGAGTTATTTTGTATATCCGGCTCGTTATTTTAATATTCTTTTGTTGAAAAAAAATCCGTTCGCATTAGCAATGAACACCTATCAATTAATTAGCAAATAACATACATGTGTCAAAATTAGAAATTCAATTTCTGTGAATGCGTTATAAATATTTAAGTTTTTAAAGGTGCATTTTTAATGTGTTGCATTTTAAATTATGTGAAAGAATTTCTGCAATAATATTAACAACAAATAAATAATTTAATTAAGTACTAAAAGTGGTTTCATTCTGACTTTATTTTCCAAAATTCATTTAGTATTTTGCATGCTTATTAGTTAAGCGAAATTAGGTTTTAGCAAATTAAGCTAATAGTTAGTGTGTAGCATTTTCTTAATTATTTAAAATTAGATTATAATGTTTGAGTCTATTTTTAATTTAATAATAATTGTGTGTTTCGAATTAAATTATAATCACTGAAGTGTGATTTTATTTTCACTTTAAATATTCAAAATTAAATGTTTTAATTCTCTATTCTAGCTTATTAAACTTTTATTAACTATAACTTTATAAATATCTCATTTGTTAATTCAATCTATTAATAGGAAAATAAATTAGACTGGCAAATTAAGTTTATAAAAATGATTAATGCGTATATGGATGAAATAAAGGCATTGTTTCAAAATATAGAACAAAAAATAAGAATTTTACAAAAAAAATTCCTATTTCTTCTGTTCATTTCGAAATTTGGAAAAGTTTTGCGAAATTAATCCCATGCAGTTTGGATAATTAGGCGTCAATTTAAAATATTCATTCTTCCTAATCAAGTCTGTTTTCAATTTAGTTAGTAAAATCTTATCTGTTTCATTTTTTTATATTTCGCGTATTTTTGGCACAATTATACACGAAAGTTGTAAATCCATAACTCTATTATTAATCTAAATTTGCTAAACGGAAAAAAAAAAAATAATAATTACCCTAATTCTGCCGTAAATCTTTCTTTTTCATACTTCCGCGTTTTCAAACTTGTTATCTACCGATTATCGTATTGATTATAAATAGTAAGTTCATGGGTTATCAAGTTGTTTATTTAATGTGAGGTTTTTGTTTTGACTGCATTCAATATCAAAGCAATGAACTTTTATCGTTTTCTGACTTACCTGATGGAAATTTCTTTTGGAACACTTTATTTATTTTCTTATCTAAAGAAAAATATTTTTCTTTAATTTTTTATCATGATGATAAATATTCTAAATTCTACTTCTCCTTATTTATTTATTTTCATGTTTGACTATTTTTACTTTATTTTTTTTTCTTCATTACCGTGTCTACATTTTTTGCTTATTTCCTCACTCGTTTATTCGTTTCATTGATTACTTTATTTATCGTTTGATTTTGCTTGCATCAATAATTCATTTATTTATCGTTTGATTTTGTTTGCATTAATAATTCATTTATTTATCGTTTGATTTTGCTTGCATTAATAATTTATTTATTTATCGTTTGGATATTTTATTTCATTGAATATTATTTTTGTTCGTAAACGTGAATTTTCTACGTTTATTAAAGCCGAATGTCATAAAATTATTGTTAATGGACATTTCTACACTAAAGCACCTAGAACATATGAGGTTCGGCAAACTTAAGTCTTTTACTGACTCATAACTTAAATCCACAACTAACTCAATAAACCATAAGCCGAGGTAAACTGCAGTACTAGACTCTGCAGTTCAACAACTATTCTTGGTGTCTTGTTCAGCTCTCTGATCTCGTTAAGAAAGACCTCAACTTCTGAGAAATGTGTACTTTGCAGTTTCTCCCCATGCGCCTTTGAAGTCTTGGAAACGCAATTTTTCACCCCAACGTTTTGCGTATGCAAACTTAGAATATTGAATATTGGCAGCTATGCGCCACGACTTCTACTTGTGTGAATTTTGCTTCAATCGGATTTTCCATCCTCTCTCCTTCTATCTTCACGAGATTTTATCTTCTGTGTCGATACTTTGGAGGGTCCCGTTGGCAACAGCTCTTTGGCAGACGACTTTTCTTAAGATTTTTCGAAGGTTGAATATTTTATGGACATGAGTGTTAAGCCGCGTTTATTTTCTCCTGGCAACTTGCATATTTTCAGGCGGGTTTTAAGTGTTAGTAGTGATGCTTTTAAATCAGCTTATTGGTGAGGATTTGTTCTGAGCAATATATAAAATAGGTGTTAGTCTTTTTCTGTAAGTGGTGCATGGTACTTTTATTCGTGGGTGAAAAATCTATTAGAATGTCAGCTCTTTTAAAGGCAAAATTAAATTTTAGTGTAAAATAAAACAATGACATCATATAAGAAGGAGGTGAGGTAGCACTATACTTTTAAAGTAAGAAATAGAATGTCATATTGCCTTCCCTAATAAATAATATAGCGAGTTTTATTTTCAAAACTGAGAGTGAAAACTCCTTAAGTAAATAAGTGAAAAAAATGCGTAAAGAAGAATATTTAGCTAGATATTGTAGAATGCTCAGATTTCCAGAATTAAATTTATGGCCGGCTGTAAAATTTAAAATTATTCTGTCAATGTTCAGTATTTCTGCTTTAAACAATGCGGTTTTCAGAAAAGTCACCTTTTTGTAAACACTTTTTCTAATGTTGATTTTTCTCAAATTTATTAAAATGTTATACAAGCAGTGTTTTCATCATAGAAAAAAAATGGGTGACAATTTCTCACCCTTTCTCAAAAGCAGGGTGAGATTTCAGAAAGTTAAGTGAGATTTCTAAAAACTGAAAAAATACAAATAGACTTGGAAAAAAAATC
>NC_092205.1:61379063-61516230 GCF_043381705.1 Parasteatoda tepidariorum | reverse complement strand
ATTTTTCACCAAAATTTTTAATGCGAGAAAAGAAAAAAATATGCGAGATTCTCGCGCTGTAGTGAAAACACTGAAGTTTCCGTTTACTTTTTTTTTGAAATTTTAATATGAGTTTTTAGATCTTTATTAATATATTCAGCTAAATTGTGTAATTTATTTCCCTTTTTTTTTGCAATGGGATTGGCAATTGGGAAATCATTTAATGTTTATTTACAGTTCAATGTATTCCTGCCTTCATTTAGCAATGAAAAAAAAAATTGATATTCTTAGCCAATAAAAGCTTTATTTTGTGTTATTTTCGAAATATTGTTTTCTTAAAGACCTAATTTTATGATACTAGGACAAGAAATAGTTGTATTTTTTCACTAACTTCTCAACGCAACTTCCCATAATACCACCCTGCGATTAAGAAAATATTCACTACACCACATCACTCGTTTTTCTCCAAACCACCAATCTCAACCTTGGCCCAACCAATTTAGCAACGTCTCGCAGATATCGAACTAGTCAAACTCTCACCCAATCTCCAACTTAGGCTGCAACTGTCTGGTTGATAAATTACCACGGAACTTTTTCATCATTCTGTCAATTCTTCTTCATACTCATTCTTCAACACGTTGATGTAAACAATCCCTGACGAAAAAAATAATAATTTTTTGACAAGATGGCAATAAGTATTCAGCCCCCAAGATGGTATTCTTCTTCCAAATTGCGTGCGTGCCATCTGTCAGTGTATTGCCTTTCTTGGTCCATTATAGGCCATCTCCCGTGCCTCCACCACCCCCTTATCAAAGTCTGGCTACATAATCCCTTGAGATCGGAACTTAGTGTCCTATAATTACGCAACTCTGTGCTGCCTGGCTTAGGATCCTTTCCCCATTTTTCTATCCGTTTCACTTCTGTTTTATGTTTTACGAGGGTCGTTATGTTTTTCCCGAGCAGCTTACTTTTTCATATTTTTTTCTTCTTCTATTTTTCTTTCCTCCCTGTTTTCATCTAGCTTTTTTATTCCACCATATGAGGAATTTTTTTTTTTTTTTGTGAGCCATCGTCTCTTGTTCTAGTTTCCTTTCTCTAGTTTTACAAACACAGAAAGGAAAGGACTTAATACCATTTCCTAATTTAATTAGCTTAAACTAGAGTATTTGATTCAGTATCGTTTTCTAATTTTTGTTTTGAAGTTTAAATTTTGTGGCAGTTAAAAGACGAAAATCGTTCGGAAAAGTATAACTAGAATATTCGCCTCAGTATCGTTTTCTAATTTTTGTTTTGAAGCTTAAATTTCGTGGCAGTTAAATGACGAAAATCGTTCGGAAAAATATAACTAGAATATTCGCCTCAGTATCGTTTTCAAATTTTTGTTTTGAAGCTTAAATTTTGTGAGTAGCTAAAATGACGAAAATCGTTCGGTAAAATATAATTCGAATTGTAACCTTGGAAAAGAACTGTAATTTTTGTATGTTTAGAATCCCCTTCTGTTCGAAAAAGAATTTCTTCTTTCTTTTACAACCTTTATTAAGCTGTGGGAAGTATATTTTTCACCCACAATTTTTTAATTTTAGATTATCGATATATTCTTTCATCTATAATTTGTGCTGCCACCAGAAAAAAAAATACTAAAGAATAAAAAAAATACCAATGAAAGGCTATGTTTAAATAAATGTGGATGCGAGTGTATGTAAGCATTGGTGCCAGGAAGAAATGCCAACACTGGGGAGCTACGTACGCTTGTGCGCTATCCGTTCGTTTATTTCTCATCGAGTTTATTTGCAGTACATACTTAGTACACATAGATACGATTATTTATAAGCACAGATGGTCATAAGTAAATTGCCAATTGTTTTTCAGTATGTAAATTTTTGAAATACCACCAACCTTCATATTAAAATAAATAAATAAAAATTAAAGAAAGTCTTAGAAAATCTCGACCCAATTATATTTTAACGCAACTTAGTGTTCTCGCCTGGCGACAATTGTTGCTAAATGTTTCACTGTCGCTAAAATCATACGCATGGGTGACAAATTTTAGGTCTTGAAATATGCCTGAAATATACATGATAGAATTTAAAAAAAAAAATTGCATCGAATTCCATGTTCTTAAAACAATTTATTTTACTAATTTCATTGTTCTACGCGTGGTATGGAAATTCCAATGAAATGTTATGTATTATTCGAAGGAAGGCTAACTTTCTGAGAATTATTGCTAGGATTATTTTTATATAACTTGGAATAAATTTATAGTAACTGTTTATTTTTATTGTTCTACATATATTTTTGAACCAAATGTAATAGAAAATTCTTTTTTTCTTTCCAGAGGAGAATAAATATAGGACAGCGTATGCTTGTGAAGGGAGGCAATTGAAGATCACGTGTGAGGCGGGTCACATGGTGCACTTACTAAGGGCGAACTATGGCCGTTTTAGTATAAGCATTTGTAATGAGCATGGCAATTTAGATTGGAGTGTAGATTGCACGTCACCATCATCCTTCCACGTCATCAAAGAAACGTAAGTAAATTTTAAAGCTAACTTTCAACAATATAACGAACGTAATCGATTAATTGTTATTAACAATTATTTTTTATCACTTTGTGAATGGTGTTCTCCAATGATCGCCCTTCATATATATTCTTTGTGAAAAAATGAGGTCTAAAACAGCATACACATTAGGATCTCAAAACAATATTTTGAGAGAGAGAGTATTCACAGTTAGGTAACGTTTTTAGGTTTTTATACATAGTCAGCGGACTTTTGTTAAATAGTAAAGCGATTCTTGTTCTTACTGCTTCAAAACTCCCATGCATATTGTAAACAAGTAGAAATCACTTTAATTCGGAGCGAAAAATCACGCCCTGAACTCTTCATCAGCGAGAAATAAAATGATTTGTAAAACTAACGGAAAAAACCATCGAAACTAATAAAACGTCAATTGTAGAAGGATTTGCGAATCAAATTATTTCTTCTAATTATTCACAAAAGGCAAATAAGGATGAAAAACTCATCTACTAATAAAAAAGGGTTGAGCAGATGTGAATCAGAACTTTTAGAGGTCATAAAATGACCTCCGGGTGTCCTTCCGTTTTATATATTTAGTTTGCGAACCTCTATGTACGTATTTTTTTGTCTGTATTTCAGATCAAGATTCTGAATATGTCTATTACAGAACACGTTGCATGCAACACTGTAATTATAAAATTTATGGGGGCAGACTCCACAGTATTTAGGGAAATTTTCCTAACTTGCCCTTTGGTCAGCAAAAAAATCTGGTATGGGGGAAGGTCAAATAATTTTACCAAATTCTTCTCCATTTTCTCATAACAAAGAAGAATTTGAAAATTTTTTGACTGAACGGTGGATAATTTAATAAAATATTTTCTGGAAATTAGTTTTTTGATAAAATTTTCCCATATTAATCTTGTCAGTGCATTTTTGTTAGTGAAACAGGTTGATTACATAGATTGAAAAAAATATGTTTTTAAAGAGCTATTTTAAAAAGAGTAGGAAAAAAAAAACAAGAATACTTAACTCTAGACATATAATTTCTTGACGCATAATTTAGACGTATAATTTTGTGAATAATAAAGTACTTCATACGGTTGATGACTTTAACTTTCTAGTTAAATTATTTTTTCTTTACTTTTCAAGTAGTTTTAAGTTATTCAATTCTATACTTAATCTGGCTGACATATACTTTAATATTTTAAATCAAAATTAGTTTTCAATTTCAATGTGTCTCATAAAATTTTTAATAAATATATTTTTATAGATAGGTACGAAAACAAATTAAAATTTTTTTTTTATTTGTGTTTTTTATAAAGCAAATAATATTTTATTTTTAATTTTAGTGAAAAAAAATAAGTACTTCTACTTGGATAAACTCTTGTTTACTTTTCTTTCGGTAGTTTCACCTTCTACTAGCATGCAAAAAATAAGTGAAATCTAATTTTTTTTAAAAAAAAGAGACGAAATAACTCATTATTTATACATAACCCTGCCATTACATTATTTACGTTCAAAATCTAGAAGGAATTTCTCTTTCAAATTCCCATCTCTTTATCGCCATTAAAAACAGCCATCCCAAAATTAAAATAACTTGATATAAAAGAAAATAGAAATTTAAAAAAAATAAAATACACATAGCTTCCATAAAGAGTTTTGAGAAAACAAGCTTTTTAAAAATTGAGCGTAGATTGCCGATCAACAATTTTAATTAGCTAAAGCAATGCCTTGCTTTTTCCCTTGCATGCCACATTTTAAGAACTTCATCAGATTAATCAAGAACTTAAGTTTTTTCAGTTATTTTGGTTATTTTTATAATCAACATTTCTGTGAGCGCTCGCATACTTTAGTGCTTATTCAAGCGTTGAAAGGATAAATTTTCCTAAAAGCAGATATTTGCAGACATCCAGAACTGCGTGAATTTTCTTAATTAATAAAACTAGTATTTCTGGCCTTTATTATGTGCACGTCGCTGATTTCATTATGGTATGGTGTTCTATGTTCAGTTTATTTGTGCGTTGCTGTAATCGCATTGTCGCTTTTGAAGTTTTCTATTCAGACACTGTTTAGAAAATCGCTGTTTTTTTTAGACTGAATTGTCTTCACATTTTTTCTTTCTCTTCTTTTCGTTTAAAAAGGACATCAAGGCCGAAATAGCCTGATGGTAGGGCGTTAAGTCCATGTCCAAGAGGTCATGAGTTCGAATCCCTCTGGCCGATAACTTTCCGTGTAGTAAATGGTGACTGGTGCACGTTAATCCTCTATGTGCCTATAACAAATCAATACCTCTGGAGGGACTGAATTGGAGATTGATCATTCTTTGGTTCAGGTCAAAATTACGATCTGTGGATGTATGAATGGGTCAACCTTATAAACGGTCTGTGACGTGTTTGTGGTTGGAGTCATATTCTTGACCATAGATGGCGCCGCTGAAAAAGCAAGGACCGCATCCTCTGCCTTAAATTCGTTTGGTTTCACCAGACTTACTGATATTTGGCAAGGGGCATTTGTGAAACAACAACGGAGGACATAAAAATAAAATAATCCAAAAATCTTATTTTTTTTTCGATACAATACCCAAGAATTCAGTTGATTCGTAAAATTAATGTTCATTGGTCAATTTTTTAGCTAAATGATTTTGAACGCAACGGGTAAATGTACCTTCGAAGATTTGTCAGTTGACTGACTAATCAGCATTTATTGTGCAGGGAAAATCCTTAAACATCCTGAAGTCAAGCGAACTCCAACGTATGATCCTTCTACCAATGTGGATATTTTTAGTTAGCATTGAGATCGTTGCGAGCAGGTAACAATATGCAAATGAATCAGACACATTTGGGATTCGAATCTGGGTTGAATTTCAATATATGAGATCTGAGTCAAAGATGGGAATATAATCCCAACGAAAGAAGGTATTATTTATTTATCTAATGGGGAAATATGAGTAGCAATAACAATAATCCGCATTATTAATATTATTAGTAGTAGTATTTTACATGTTTTTACAATCCATTGAAGACCCCTGATTGGTATTTTGATTGCTGAAGAAATTTTTGTACATCGTATAAAGGTCGCGCTATCTTATACACCTTTGCCTGCTTAGTGAATACTCTTTTTTCTTTTATATTTAGTTTGCATAAAAAGTTAGTTAATCAGGTTGTATATCATTTATCAAGCAATGTTACATATTGTAATTGTTTTTCATTTATGTTAGCAGTATTTTCTGACAGCAGAAAAATTCCTTTTCATATCAAAAATCAAAACTTTCGAATCCCCGCCCCCAGTTTTTATAGTATTCTAGATTAGGGAGGTTCTTGCTAAAGAGAGTAAAGTAAATGATTAAATTTTCTCAGAATAAATACCTCAGATATGGATTAACAGTCAACATGGATTGGACAAGTTGGTTGCTTATGCTTTTTAATAGAAACAGTGCTATGTCAATTGCTTCCTGATCTTTCTATACGTTCTAAAATTGATTTTATCGAATTTACTAAAATATTTTTATGTATTGAAAAAAAAAATTTTTTTAACTGAAATTTTTTTTAAGGAGTATTAAAAATAATGCTGCTAAATCCTATAATCCATAAATCTTTAAAAAAAAAATCAAATAAAATTTCGCTAGAACAAATTTGTATTGTGCAAAATTTTATAACCGCTTTTATATTGTTTCGCTCGAAAAGAAATGAAATTAACTATATCGAAATGCTTTTCAAAAACTGTATTATAATACCCAAAGTAGAAAATTTCAACGTGATGTTGTAAAGGAAGGAAAAATCAAGAAATAAATGAGTAAAAATAAGAATAATACTCCTCCTTTCTTATCTTAAAACCTAATCTTGCATGATTAATTTCTCTTAACTTGTAGAATATCCATCGCGGCTCGGCCTGTTCTTTGTCGGATGTGTTGTGTACTTATACTTTGTTTGAGAAAAATGGCACAAGTCTTGTTTTACTTTCGCTTGAAAATGGCTGTTGCTTGAAAACACTTAAACAAAGACAAACTTATAATTACATCTAAACTATAATTAGTTTCATTTATCGGCGCTAATGTAAGACATGATTTTAATTTTTTTTAATGTTTTATTTTTCAAAACTTTTTTATTCATAAACAACTATGATCTAAAAAAGGATTATTGTTTTTTTTTTTCTTTTTTCGAAAAGTTATTAAATAACTGTGAAATTTCAGATTTTTATTTCATGTTTCCCCTACTGTAAAAATTAATTTGAATATTTTAAGCTAGGAAACGTCAAAGGAAATATGCTTTCGTGTTATTTACATCTGTTTAATATATATGTTAGATTGTCTGTAACATTACAAAAAATGTTAACAAATATGTCGCAATATGCATGTAGCATATTACAACAGACGTTTCAGTGTTGGCAGAGGCGTCACTCTCCATTGGTGAAGAGCTGAAGGCCGTGAGTTCGATTCTGGCAGTCGACTAAGCAACAAGCGCGTATCTGTCGAGACTGAAAGTCCTCTCATTGGTAGAGGTGTGAGAGTTAGGAGAGAGGGGTATCAGCTTAGGCGCAGTCCACGTCGTCTGAAAGGGGTCAAAATTACCATGAGTTTTAAAGTAAAGAGTCCTGGAAAACAGAGCTAGGTGTTTGGAAATGGTTGGGTGGTTTGTGACATTACAACAGTAATCAATAGAAGCAATCGGTAGAGGCCTTTCTCACTCCCTTGGTGGCCGTAAGTTCGATCCTGGAAGCCGAATTAACAACTGTTGTGTTTATGCAACTGGGTGCACGTTAAATCTGACGTCCACTTACTTGTTGTGGTATTTTGTATTTTGTAACCGTGGTTGCACAGCCGACCCAAATTTGGCTTTATGACTACTAATGTTGTAATTTTGAACCAATCCAGAAGACAAGTAAAGCTCTGGGTCAGTACCCTCAGAGGTATGATTTTATATGAGAACATGGAGGACTTTGCTACTCGACAGATGCTGAAAGTTTCGAGATCTTATCATGGCAGTTAAATTATAGATAATGGTAGAGGTGTGGGAGTTTGGATAACGGGGTAACAGCCTAGGCGCTGTTGACGCCGTCTGACAGGTGTCAAAATTACCATGGTTGTTAAAAATAGTCTTAGAAAACGGAGCTTGGTTATGGTTGGGTGGTATGTGTAGCATTGCAGCGTTATTTATTTTAGAAATTAAAATTCCCAGTGTGTAATTCCGGCTTTGAATAAGAATTACGGAAATATAAATAATAATTATTTTTAGCCATGTTGGAAAATTTAACGTATAAGATACTTTTATAGAGCGTATAATTGATATCTTCTTCAAACTTTAAACGAGGAATTCACACACAAAAAAAAAAGTATTTTTAAAAAATATATTCGCATCATTAACACGTTGTAGGTTTACAGTTTTAATTTGGTGATAGCATTATATTTGATAGTATTATAAATTGATAATATTATATTTGAAAGACTTGGAGCAAACACAAAAATGTACTAGTCCTTAGTATTTTTTCTAAAAAAGTTCTTCACAAGTTTTCGTAATTTCCAGTAGAAAGTATCACAATTCACATCTTACTGCTGGAATGGAAAAAGTGGAGTTACTCTAAACGCTCTTTAAAAAACACTGCCGTGAGTAATTTAAAAAAGCGGCTCATCACTATTTCCCCAAAACCCGTTATTTTAATTCCCACAGTTTTTTTTAATGCATTTTATATTATCTTTAAGTGAAAAATATTTCTGTGAACCCAGCAACAATTTAGCCTCCCATCCGACGTTTATCATCTTTTTTAAAAAAAAATATTACTTCATTTTATGATTTGAATATTACATGATAAATTTGACAGCTAATGATTTCTAATTAAAATGAACACTACTCCAAGCATTTATTATTGTGTAAATAATAAATTTTTCACTCCCATCATGTGCATGCAAATTATTTCTGACATCAAAAAATGTTCAGGATACAAAGTTAAAAAGGTGTAGTCTATTGATGTTCGTATAAAGTTAATTAAAGCTCATTTTTTGCACTCTCTTCAACTTAATTTTGATTACTCATCTAACCGGTCGAGTGCATCTCGTCTAAACGCGGGAGCCCTGTTCGGTTCTTAATTGAATGAACTTGATTAATGAAGCTCTATTAAAGATAAGCACCAGCACTGGCGATAAATCACATTAAATTAGAAGGAAAAAAAATTATAAAAACAATTGCCATTGAAGTGTAGTTGGTGACAAAATATAAATTACTTTATAAATCGCGCTTGATGCCTACGGAAGGCAGGCTGCTAAGGTTATTATATATCTTTTCAACTAAAAATGGACGTGCACCATTGTTGTTCGGAGTTTTCTCAATTACTCAGGCGTTACAGAGAAACTTCCTCTCGTTTAAAATTGTTCGAGAAAAAAAAAATTCAAAACAATAACTTTCTTCCAAAAAGTAAAAATAAGGGGAAAAAAATTCTAAGCGCCTTTTCGTAAAATAAACACACTCTTCTCCGCCGCTTAGTTTATGTTCGTGAAATTACTAATCGCTCCATCGTAAACTACCGAAAGATGAATGGTTTCGAGAGAGAAAGAGGAATAAGAAAGAAAAGGGAGAAAATAAACTTAAAAAACTCAAAAAACAAAGTAGATAAAAAAAGTTAATTAAATTCTACTGCTGAAACTTCGCATTAGAATGTTAGAATGCTGGCGGGTTTTTGGAGATTTTACTTGGCGCTGTTTTGCCACGCTGCCGTATGTAATACGTTTTTAATGAATATAATCGTCACAGAGAAGTTTAAAGCGCTGCAATTTTAGAGGATAAAGTGCTCATTGCATTTTTTATTCATGTTTTTCTCTTGAATACCGCTTGATGGCGATTAGAGGTTTTCTAACTGTTTATTTTTGTATTCAACATTTTAAATATTAATTTAAAGTTCTTAATATGATAATGCATGCAAAACAAATTCTGTTTTTATGCTTATGTACATTTTTATTGAATGAAGTTTGTATGTAGAACTTAAACTTAGCAATAGTTTCTCATAAATGTTTGGAAATTTGCTTACATATCCTTGATATTTCAAAGGAAAAAAAAAGATCTGGTATCAAATTATAATCTTCATTCGTAATATAATTATTATAGGAGTTTAATAATGCATATAAATAACAAAATACTTGTTTTTTAGACCTCAAAAATCCTCTTATCTGTGCTCTTATTTTCAATTTCGACTTTAAATTTATCTTAATTAATGGCAGGTTTAATTTATTATCTAGCATCGTTTGTTTTATTATTATTTACAAATTATGTCAAAAATTTTACATTAAAATGACTTCATATATGATTTATTAAAAATATAATTTATTTTTGCTTAAGCAACTAATTATATCAAAGAAGTTAAGATGATGAAAGATAATTAAATCAAAGATCTGACCTTAAAATGGGAATAATTTTATCAGTGCTTTTTAATTTACACGCTTTTATTAGTGCTTTTTACTTATCTAGATATGTTCTAGATATCTAGATGTATCTAGATATGCAGTTATCTAGATAACTGCATTTTACTTTAAAATTTCACTCACTTAGCTATTGACGAACTTTTATTCTATTAACTATGAAAATATTAGTTATAAATTTAATATGAATACATTTAAGTTTGGCGCTGATGGTAAATTAAAAATTGCCTTTGAATATCAGTATATTTTGCATATTTTTAGCGATATGTATAGTCTTAAATAATTTTTTTTTTTTTTTTTTTAAANATCTGTAGATGATCTCTCAACCGAAGAAAAAAAAAATTCTGAATTTTGGATGGACCATAATCCATTAAAAATGAAAAACATTTTTATGGTTGTTTTCATGTTTTGATTTGCCTCTCCATAATCAATTATAACCAATTTATGTTGCCAATCTTGTACATTTCCCCGCAGCATTGCGGAAAGAAGTACACAAAAATTGTAGTTTGGGGGATACGAACTTGGTGAAGTGTATCTCTTAAACATGGAAAGCAACAAGTTGACTCTCTTTCGAATATTAGGCCTCGAAATAATAATTCTTTTTAGGGAATTATTTGCAGTTATCCAACCGTGGGGTGCTCGGTATGGTATTTTTTCGAGTAGCTTTAATTTATTTTTAACATCTCCCCTTTTTCTACTTCAATGGCTAGTTTCATTTTATTGTAGTATGTTTACACGGGTTGTGAGTTTATGCTTTATGTCTTTGATATTTCTGAATTGTGATGTTTTAAGCTGTTTGTCAGACGTGAAAGCGACCAGTTGGAACACTTAATAGCAAAATTGTAGAAAAATTGCAAAATAAATATTTTACTAAGCACTTTATGGCCAAATTTAGTGAAAAGTTTTTGGATTTGAGAACATGGTTACATAATTTGTTGTAACTATAAATCTATTTCTTCTGCCAAGTCGTAAAACATAATAATTTTAAATGTGAAACATTGTTTTGTAAATAGCTTTTCCTTATTTCTCTAGTTTTCCTTCATGAAACTTTTCTTTTTAAGCAATAACTCAAATGCCAGAGATGCCAACAAATATTTTCTAATGATAGCAAAATTTATGCTTTAGTTGACAATTCTTGATTTAGTAAATTTGATTCTTAGGGTTTTTTATCGCCACTACTTCTAAATAATTCAAGGCCTATAGGAAACGCCATTTTGCTACATTTATTTTTGAAATTGAATCTTTTAAAAGGTTTCTAAAATTAACCAAGCATCTGCGAATTTTAGTTTATAGCTCCGTTTTTTGAAATATCTTGTAGAACACGAAGCAATTCGATCCTCACACCATATGATAGAGGATTTAAAATTTAAACTATTTAAACATTCTTGCTAGCTCAGCATAATGTAGCAAAGTTTTGAAATTCAAAAATTTGTATTAAAACCATTTTTTTAATTTTCAGAGACAATAAGAATAAAAATTATTAAATAGATTATTAAATTTTAACGTTTTAAGAGCTACCTCAGTTAATAATTAAAATTTAAAATCCTTTTGCATTCTGAAGTTATTATATGTTGTGATCTGTATATTAAATTAATTGAAAAATTCCGGTAAATGTCGAATTTCAAAACAAATATTATATTTGTTTGCATTATTGCAATAATTGTTTCTTTTACTTATTTCATCATTATTATAATTTTTAATAAAAGCTGCTACTAAATAGTTTCGGGATGCTTTTTGCTAGATACAATAGAAATTTATTATTATTTGTTCAAAATTAGTATTATTAGTATTCGAATTATAAGCTTCATTGTTATTAGTTCAAAAGAAACTAGGTTTATTTTATGATTTTCGTGGAATGCACTAGGAATAAACACTTTTGACTACATTCTACATTATTTGGGAATAAACTTTCCTTCGTTTATTTTAATATTATTAATCCCGAATTTATTATTATTATTCATAGTAGCATTAGCACTATTACTATTAGTTATAAATTATCATTATTATTAGTAATATTGAAATTGTTATTAATTCCAAAGAAGCTAAATTTATTTTATGGTTTTTGCTATAAACAAAGGATTTGACACCACTTTACATTATTTGAAGTAAACTTTTATTTATTTGTAATTGGTTGTGAATCATTATTATTACCAGTAATAGAATTTTCATTATTATTAGTTCTAAACAATTGAGATTTATGTTTTAACTGAATATATTAGAAATGAGCAATTTAACTTCAATCTACATTTTTTGAAATAAGAATTAAACTTTTATTCATTGTATAATAATTGGTTGAGAATCATTATTATTAGTAATATTGAAATTATTGTTATTAATTCCGAAGAAGCTAAATTTATTTTATGGTTTTTGCCATAGACAAAGGATTTGACTACACTTTATATAATTCCAAAGGAACTAAATTTATTTTATGGTTTTTGCCATAAACAAAGGACTTGACTGCACTTTATATTATTTGAACTTAACTTTTATTTATTGATAATTGGTTGTGAATCATTATTATTAGCAGTAATAGGATTTATTATTATTAGTTCCAAACAATTGAGATTTATGTTTTAACTGAATATAATAGAAATTAGCTATTTAACTTCACTCTACATTTTTTGAAATAAACTTTTATTTATTGTATGATTATTGGTTGCTAATCATTATTATTAGCAGCAATAGAATTACTATTAGTTTCAACGAATTTATTTTTACACTGAATAAATTAAAAATGAGCTATTTAACTTCTCTCTCTCCTGAATTTGGAATAAACTTTTTTTATAATTTATTATTATTACATATAATTTTAAATTAAAGGTTCTACCAAACTGTTTCTAAAGAAGCAAAATTTATTTTATTGTTTTCGCTGAATGCACAACTTAAAAAGACCAATAAAAATTCTTACAATTTTCAAAAAGCTTTTTCGTTAAAATAGAAAAAAGAACAGATATTTCTGTAAAACCACAAATTTATTCTTTTACCTTTGTAATTAAAGTGAAATTCTAAATGTTTTTCTGAGCACTTTGCTTAATTCCACGTTCCTTTTCAGTTTCCTTTATTTCTTTTTAAATTTATCGTCTTCAATTCTCCACTTCTGTAGAATGTTTTAAAATGTTGTTTATGTTTAGAGTAATTTGGCAAGAAAGAACTTTATATTTTCTTTAGTATTTTCTCGTGCAAATGTATATCAATGCCGAAATAAATGGTGTGTATAAATGAATGTTTTAATTTTTTATTTTATTAACCCTAACTATCTTTGTTATCGTTGTTTTATTTATTTTAATGATTGATTGTATAGAAGAGTACCATCTAAATCGTGTTTTTGAAAGAATTCTTTTGTTTTTCTTTTACGAAATTGAAATAACTGAAGCTTGAAAGTTTTTATGGTCCCACATGGGGACCCAGTGCTTTTAATCAAAAAGCTTTTATTTTTAAATGACTATAAAAAGTTTAAGATTTAAGTGAAATTACTCGTTAAAATTCTTCAGTCTGGCCTGATTTTCGACATTGCAATATGACTTATTCAGTGCATTCTTTAGAATATTTTTATTTTTAAAGACACTGAAATATGACTTTATCAGATTCTAATGGCAACTAATATATAACTAAATCTTTTTTAAAGTCATTAAAATAAAAATAAAAGTTTACGTCATATATCGGCGAAAAGTTTTATAAACTGAACATGCATCTTGCATTTATTACAAAATGCAATGTGCATCTTGCATTTAATGAATTTTTATCAGTTTTAATATACAAAATTTTTATTTAGCGCATAATATATTGTAACACCATTAAAATACAAACTAGTACCTTCTGTAATGTATGTATGCCCTTTGATTTTTGTATAATATTTGTATAAACCCAAAATGAAATTTTCATATTATATTTTATATTTGTTTGAAAATTTTAAAAACTAGAAAATGCTAATTATATTTTGCATTTTATGTGTTGTAACTAACGTTAAATTTCAAAGCTCCATTAAAATTATGATCAACTCAACTCAGGTGTTCATTATTGGTATGATTTCTTTTTATTTAGGTGTGGTATGAAAAATAGCTGTAGTCTATCAGCATCTCCAGATCTTTTTGGTGATCCTTGTCCTGGGACACCGAAATATTTAGAAGCTCATTACCAGTGTGTGCCAGGTAAGTCGAAAATAATTTTTTTTTACCCTATTTATTACAAGATGACAACTTCTAATTTATTTTTTTCGTCACAAAATACACATTTAATGTTACTTCTATAGAAAGATATGCGAATTATTTAAAATGCTTAAATATAATATGAAAAAGTTTTTTTTTTAATAAAATTTTTTTTTTAAAAATTCATTTGAATTTCATTTTTTTAAAATTAATTTTAATTATATAATGAGAATTATCAATTGTTACACATAAAGATATGATTGAATAAACTATTATTTAACTACGATACTTAACTTCGTGTTATTCTGTTAAACAATGTCTAAAAAGTTACAAAAAAGGTGTTATAATCAACGTGGTTGACTATATTCTTACGGTTTTACCCTACTGGTGTAGGTGTATCACTTAATTTTATTACAATAACTGTAAATTTATAAAATTTTGCAAAAAGTTGTTTTTTTATACTAAAGTATGTATAGTAATTAAAATATGATACTTGAATTTCACTCTTCTTATACAGTTTAACCCCGCTATATAACGAACAACTCAGCTGTAGTGAACGTTTTTAGTCGCCTTCTCCGATCAGTTATTTAACTAATGTTATTACATCGGCTTACAGTAAACCTTAATAGTAAACAGCTAAGAAATTTGTAGTTCGTTTATAATGGACTTGTGTTTCCTCTTTAGTCGGTATTTTTCTTTTTCTTTTTTAACGGCAAGCAATGCACTTATCGTTCTTTGCTATGGAAGGTGCCGGAAGTGATGCTCATTTTGCATTGCCTAGTGAGTACCTCGTGACCAAAGTCACGGAGGCGCGCAACATTACCCACCCCAAACTGCCACAGATACCCGTTCCACACATTAGGAGACAACAGAGAGAAACATCCATGCCCTGAATGGGATTCGAATCAGCAGCTATTGGTTTCGCATTCACAGACGCTAACCGCTCAGCAACCTGGGCCGGCTATTCAGAAGTATACGATTATGATTTTAATTAAAACTGAAGTGATACACATTATAAAGGAGTGTTTAAAATGATTAATTTAACTGAAATGAATAATCCGAGTGTATCCAAAAATGAACTCATGTGAGCGTATATCTATTGCACAGAAATTTAAATTTTAACTATCAATTGCATCTTACTTCAGAAGTGATGGAAATAAGAGATAAACCTAATGACGAAACTTAAAAATTCGTTATAGGGAGACAACCGATTCGTCATACGGAGAATATTTTGAATGTTATTTACAGTTACAACGTAAAATTTCGTAGTAGGAAGAAATTCACTATAAGGAAGCTAAGTAATAGAGAGACACTATATATTCAGTTAGTTAATAATTTATAAAGAGATTTCTGTACTAATGCAATTACCATTTCCAACATTATTACTACAATTACCATTTCCAACAGTACTACTACAATTGCCATTTCCAACAATACCACTACAATTGCCATTTCCAACAATACCACTACAATTGCCATTTCCAACAATTCTACTACAATTACCATTTCCAACAATTCTACTACAATTACCATTTCCAACAATTCTACAATTACCATTTCCAACAATTCTACTACAATTACCATTTCTAACAATTCTACTACAATTACCATTTCCAACAATACTACTACAATTATGCTAAAATAATATTTTCATTCATTTCGTATATAGTGAACTTATTGCTCTGTCTTCTGACGGTTCACTTTCGCGGGATTCGATTTAAATATATTGCTGAATATTCTTTCTTTACTAAATGTATTTAGATGTTGTTGTGTCTTATTTACCTTACACATATTTTATTCTCCAGAAAAATCATCTATAACGCCATCTACGAGTACTACAACCAGTACTAGCTCCAGTACAAGTACTAGTCGTCCATCCATCATTATTCCTGTGACGAGAAATGCTCGTCCGCATCATGTTCTCCCTCCCTCATCTCCTTCATCCCCTTCTACAACACACGCCCCTGTCACGTTGCGTGACTCGACGTCAGAATCTATTGTAATGTCGACAACAGTGACAACTCACCACCAAGTAGATGTCACCACTACTTTGGCAGACAGTTTGCTGATGATGGTCAGTGGAACACCCGAAACATCAACATCAGGTGAGATAAGTTCTAGTGATGTCTATTATCAATGTCCTCCTATTTTGCAACTAATCCTGTAAATTATCTTTGCCCTTTTTTGTCATTATTTGTTAGTCCTAGTGATGTCCATCATCTATGACCAATTATTATTTGTTGTTGTTGTTATTATTTGTTAACCTTAGTGATGCTCATTATCTTTGTCCTCCAATTTTGTGATTATTTGTTATGGTTTGAACGATAAGCGACCAGATATGATAGCGAAACTTAAGTGGAATAATTGAACAACCACATAGGGAACTTTATAATGTGGCGATAATAGTGGAAAAATCTTTGATTTTTTTAAAGACTTTATTAAGTTGTGCTTAAGTATAACAATATAGATTTATTTTGCCTAAATTTCGGGGATCTGTCAGTGCTTGAAGACCTTGAGTAAGACTTTTTATTTTCAGTGGAAGACTGTTCCTATTGCATTTAGAAAACGAACGTCGAAGAGTAATTTTAGAAAACCAGAATTTTGGTAACAAATTAAAGCGCAAAAAGAGTGCTAACGCTGTAACGAGGCTGTTTTTCAAAGGCTCGCCAATTTCAAAGGCATCAAGTGTAAGGCACTTAAAACTGTGACTTTTTTATTTTTCTTATCTAAAAAGCTACAAAAAACCATGTTAACAGTTAAAATAAATGCCAAGGATTTAAAGATTTCGCCAATCGGAAGTTTGTGGACAAGAAATAAAGTCACAATCTTTACAGCCTATGTCACTCAAAACCTTCTTCCATTTAGTTCTTATATTACGGTTTCACTTATAATGTTTAATAATGTTAGTTATATTAATTTCTTGATTTAGTTTTACCAGTTTGTATAAATAGAACTGAAGTAAATTAGTAAATTTTCCAAAATAACGCATACTTTATTTTCCACATCCCTCTATTTGTTTAAGAAGTCATTGTTACAAAACAAAGAAGCTTCTCATTCTTCTCCTTGCACAGGAAAATAAGATATCATCGTTGATTGCTTTAGCCATTTCCAGATTAAAAAAGGAAAAATAAACGTCCACGGAACATTACTTGATCTCATTTTATTCAGAGTGTGTCGCCAAACCGAAAAAATAAAAAAAAGAATATATCTTTCTCTCCTATGGCGATAGTTTTCCATGTGGGGGTAGACCATAAAACACCCCGATTCACCTATGTGGGAATAAACACCAAATTTTACGACCACTGTGGTCTTCCATCGTAATCGTAATTGCTAGTTACGATTTCATCGTGTACAAAACGATACTGGGCCGTTGAGCATTCAAGTGCCATTTCGGTTTACTCAAGTTTTATGCGGGCCGTTGGAGCCCCGTTTAATTTTGCCTGATGTTCTCGCTGCGACACATATAAAAGAGTGGAACGATATTTATCTTAACAGAATCTACCAATTTGGGTCTGTAAAAAAGTTCGGATGTGAAGAAAGTTTGGATTATTTGGCGCTTTGACTAACGAGTATTCCTTCATTTTAGACGATGCTGATACTATCAAATAGGCTCTTAAACCTATTAATGAATCTTATATAAATTTTTATACCTCCGTTATGAGACCCTTCGATAGGATGGATTTAGTGATTCCTAATTAAAAATGTTAAGCCCTGTTCTTCATGGTCTTTTTATCTTCCACTTATGATCGATGAAAGTGAGGCAATTAAGTGATTTCGTTTTCCACATAATTAGGAGTATGACGCAGTGAACTTTTGACTTCGTTTTGCTATAAAATACCACAAAATTTTTAAAAAAAATTGGGTTGTTAGTTGTGTAGTAAAAAGCGTTAATCAGAACTTAGCGCTATGACATTTTGATGGCTTTAATAATTCCTAGTTAAAAATCTTCAGCACTGGTCTTAATGGTCCTGTCTTTGTTTTCACTACTGAATAGGACGATGTGAACCTATATAATCAGTGTTTATGAGGAATATGATGCAGTTTATGATTTTCTAAGTTGATTTAAGTTTGAATGATAAATATGAAGCGGTGTGATTTCGATTTTATTTCAAAAGGCTTCAAAGATAAAAAATATTGGCCATGTGAGTGATCAGACAGTAAACGAGTAAATCATAAAATTACGCTATATAATATTTCTATGTTTTTTTTTTTCTTCTTTTTTTTCTTCAAGGAATTTAAGAGGGTAGAATCGTTTGTTCAGGCATTTCTTTTGTGCATAAATGAATGCTAAACGTTGCTTAATTACTCAAATAAATCGAAATTAAACTTTATATGAATTTTTAGTCTTCACAATCTGGTCGTTCTATCTTGAACAATCAATGAAATGTGAAAGATACTAACTTTTTTTAATTACTAAAAATTCAAAATGAAACATGTACTTTTTTTTTAGTTATTATTTTTTTTAAAGCAAAGTAGCAAACTTTTTTTATTATTTTACCACTTATTTGAAATAGAGGCATGAAATAGAAGGGGAAAAAAAACAACAACCCATTTTCTAATACAAATGCCAAAGTATAAAAAAGTATCAAATGAAATCCTGCTATTTAATTAGTGAAAAACCCATTAGTTAATTACTTTTTCGGAAAGCAATGAAAATAATGAGATTTTTCTTCGAGCGAAAATTTTTATTATGCTTATTATTTAAATGGAATCTTCTTTAATTGATGTGGTACAAAAAAAAAGTATTCTGTTAAGGAGTTAATGCCAAGCAGTGATTTGACGTGTTTTGTGGTCACTAAAAAGACTTTATAAAAGACTTTTATTATTAAAAAATATTTAAAAATATTTAAAGTTCACTTAGTTTTTTATAAGTTTGCAAACTAACAAATTGTTTTGTACTTTAAAAAATATTTTCGATTCCCATGTGTTTCTATTGCCAATTGTTATATTTCTGTTGTTTCTATTGCCAATGCCAGCAAACCTGATTGGGAAACCAATCAAATTTAAAGCAGAGGGTGTGTTTCTTGTTTTTTAGTAGCGCCATTTATGGCCAAGAGTACGATTTCAGCCACTCAGTAGTCGCATTACAACCTGTTTTATACGGTGGACCCTTTTATTCATCCATAGATCGTAATTTTGACCTGAACCAGAGAACGATCAATCTCCAATTCAGTACCCTCAGAGATATTAATTTGTAATGGGAACTTGGAGGATTTAGTGACCTCGACAGATTTAAGGTGCACCAGTCACCGTTTCAGTCACGGGATTTCTTCGGAGGGCGGGATTCTGACTCCCGTTCTCCGAACACGAGTCCAACGTCCTACCAACCAGGCTAATGTTATTTCTTCTTCAAGTAAATATGGGCTCCACGATCCTAGTAGTCTCTCTCCCCCCCCTTTCTGATATTTTGTATCAGACTTAAGTTAGACGTTTGATTGCTGATTCTAGCGTTTATGTATTAAACTCTACAGTTAATCCAATCCCAAAAATTAAAAAGAATAGAGTTGAAGACCTGATATTTGAAACTATTAAACGTGTTTTGTTGGTTCTGATTCGAAATAGTGTGAGAGTCAATCATAATTCGTAACGTTTTTTATTTATTGATTTGACCGTATACAGACGAATGATTGCATAAAAGTGTAAGTTATGTATTAAAATGCATTATATATTACGAAATATAATTCTCACGAAATATAACTGTGGAATTGTCAACATTTTAGAAAAACGTAGCATTGCATTATTATTACAAGTTTTATTTTTTTAAATTATTATGAGTAAAAGAATTTTTGCAATTGATTGAAGTGGTTCAAATTTTTTTTTTTTTTTTTTTTTTTNTTTTTTTTTTTTTTTTTTTTTTTTTTTTTTTTTTTGATTAAATGAAGGCTGCAGAAATCACTGACTTTGGAATCTTCAATAGCATTTTTGTGCATACGTCACTCAATTTTCTTTCAAAATTTAAATTCAATTTATTTCATATTTGTTTTCTTAACCTTTCTGTTGTTACTTTCTTTAAAATGAATTTTTTAAAGTCCATTTGCCAATGTAATTTCATTGATTATTTTAAATACTTTAAAAAAAAAAAAATCATTCATAAGCTTGCGATTGCAAAAAGACCTTTTGAATCGAAATACTCCTGAAACAATATGTTTCATTAGAATTAATTGAACCTTTAAATATTTCTGTAGAAAATATTCTCTTTTCGACCTTTTCTCCCCTCAAAAAAGAAAATTCCATATAGTATTTTCGCTTAATATTTAATCGCTAAAGATTTTCTATTTTTGGAAAAAGTGACCACTGTCAAAAATAACTGGCCAGTTGTGAATTTTCCTTATTTCGCCCTATACCAATATGGTATTTTTATTATAATTTTCATTCATATTATGCCAGTATGAATTATATAATAACAATAAATCATACTGGCATAATTTCATTAGAACAATTTTTTCTCTATTCCTCAAATGTTCAGGTTAAAAAATATATTTTTATTTCCTTTTTTTCCCGTCAACGATGTAAAGGCATAAATTTTTTAGACATACACTTAACCTTTCTTTGTGCAGAAACTATACCATAAAATTAGTTATTGTAATTATGTAAGCCAATATGAATTACGGCGCTAAAAAAATTAAATTACTCGTAAAAAGTGGAAGCCATCATTATCGCTTACTGAAGCCATAAAAAAAGATGGTGGTCATAAATCAATGTGCAAAATAAGAAGGAAAAAAAACTTTTACAAAAGTTTTTTTAAGTCCCTATTAACTAATAATGGCAGCCTTTTTGGCTTGAAAGAGAAATTGGTCATCACTGGCAGCAAGAATTTATATGGTGAGAAGAGATACTGGCGAAGAAAAAGTTTAAAATGTCTTAGATTTAGAGCCAAGGGGGTCGAGAAGCGTAAATTTCGTCTGATAATGTCGCCGTTTATGAGGCGTTGGCTTTTGTAAAATGAGCAACAGATTTCGGCCTTTAAGGGTGCCATCTATTTCGGCATTAAAGGGTTTTGAGTGACAAGGGTTATAAATACCACACTTTTAATGTGGTTGCTGACCTGTGGAAGCCTGAAGTAGGCTGCAGGGGCCTAGTTTAAAGGAAGAGTCGGAAGAAAACGTGGACATTAAACTTTTTTTTTACTTCTTGAGGAGTTTATTAGCGTGGCATTAAATCTGTCCTTTTTTGGCGACACACAAAAAAATAGTTGGAAGATGCTCTTGTTGATAGCAAGACGAAACAGCATGGATCTTGTTGGCGATATTTTATTGCATGCTTGTGGAAGAATAGTCGTAAAACGAGCTTGATAACAAGAAATTAAGTAAGGGAAGAATATATTTCCTTCATTTTTTAGTAGATGATGCTTATTTATGAGATATTATGTCGTTTTCATTATCTCGGGATCTGATATGGTACGGTAGAGTCCACTTTTTGGCCTTTATTTATTCGCTTATGCCTGGCAACTTTATCAGCGTCATCATTGCGCAATTAAGGTTTTCAGACCTGATTGGTAGCTTAAAATATTCATTTACTTTTTATTTTATGACGTCATAATTTTATTTTTTGAAACAGAATTTTATTGGAGAATGGATTAAAAATTTTATATGGTGCCTTAGAAGCTAGTTTAACCAAGTTTACCCAAAAACGTGCAAGTATTTTTTAAAATTTTTTTTTTGAGCATTTTCTCAATTTGGAATAATAATTTTTATGGGTACTATGCATTTTAATGCCCCTGTTTATTATTAAAATAATATTCGTTTTTCTGATAGTGTGTTTTACGATAATTTTAAATAAATAAATCTGTTAATAAATGTATTAATACATTAACCGATTTCAAGCAATTTAAGAAGCTATCAATCATTTTTATCAATTTCAAATAATTTAAAAAAAAATCTAGAATCAAAATTCAGGTATTTTTTCATTGCACATAACATTTTTGGATTTCTATTTTCAGCTTTTTTGGTTTTTTACCAAACTTATTCCAGTGGTTTGAATCAATATACTGTTTTATAAAAATCAAAACATTTTCAAACAAATTTGGCCAAAATGAGGTGCTTCCTACATTTCCTTTTTTACGCGATTCACAATGAAAATGCTTCCTACATTCATTTTTTACTTGTTAAAAATTTAGATAATTTTTCACTGCACATAATATTTTTGGATTTCTATTTTCAGCTTTTTTGGTTTTTTATCAAACTTATTCCAGTGGTTTGAATCAATATACAGTTTTATCAAAATCATAACATTTTTAACAAATTTAACCAAAATGATGTGCTTCCTACATTCACTTTTTTGCGAGATTTACAATGAAAATACTTCCTACATTCACTTTTTACTTGCTCAAAATTCAGGTATTTTTTTCATTGCACATAACATATTTGGATTCCTATTTTCAGCTTTTTTGGTTTTTTACCAAACTTATTCCAGTGGTTTGAATCAATATACACAGTTTTATAAAAATCAAAACATTTTCAAACAAATTTAACCAAAATGAGGTGCTTCCTACATTCACTTTTCTACGCAATTGAAAATGAATATGACTACATTTACTTCTTGCTCAAAATTCAGGTATTTTTTCATTGCATATAACATTTTTGGATTTCAATTTTCAGCTTTTTTGGGGTTTTTTTTACCAAATTTTACCCTGTGGTATGAATCAAGGTAGAGTTTTATAAAAATCAAAACATTTTCAAACAAATTTGACCAAAATGAGGTGGTGACGAAAAGGTTGAAACTTGTTAAGAGTTAATCAATTGCTTGCAGAAAGTTTTTTTAATTGAGATTTTGTGTTTGCAGAAAGTTTTTCATTTTATCTGAGTCTGATGGTTCATGTGTCTGGCGCGGTATTTGACATATTGAGAATCCATTGCTTAGTGATGGTAGTTGAGAAAGAAAATTTATCTTTTCTTAATAATAAAAGTTTTTCAATTCAACTTTTACTTTACTTTTTTATGATCACATAGACTCTGAAGAAAGAAAAAAAAAGGAGATTTGCTGAGTAAAATATATTCGAATTCCTTCCCCACCCTATTTCAAATTGCGTGCCACTTTCTTTTTGCGTAAGGAAATACATGCACTCCTTATACCTTGCTTTAACGTTAATAATCATGAAAAGAAAGGGGGGAGGGAGGAAATCATAAGGAGTTGTACGAAGGGAAAATAATCTTGCACGAAGACCAGGAAAAAAAAGTTTAGGATATGTTTTTCTTCTTTTTTTTTTGAACGTGTTCAGACCTGCAAACAGAAAGAGAGAAAAAAATGAAATCTATCTGGTTTTTGTAAAACATAAATTTTTTGGCGAAGAAGTTTCAATGTTCACTGGGAAGCATTACAGCTATAAATATCTACCTTTTTTTCTCACATTTCTTTAGAAGGGGTTAAATTGGGGTGTATTTATAGAATATATACACCCACAAACATGCCTTCTTTCATGTCTGGCAATACATACAAAGAATAAATCGTTAATCATAACTTAAGAAACTGTTCTGGCGAATGGAAATCATAAGATGGCTGTGGAACTATTTTTTCCCCGCTTTTCTCATTCTTTTGTATGTTATTTGAGAATGCAAGAGAGGTAAAAAGTGCAACAACTGTTGTTTATTTTAACGTACTTTCTTTCATGACTTAGTCCGCTAAGTTCCCTTTTATCCGCAACATTACGCATAGCTTTCTTTTCACACTGTTTCCTGTTCGGAATATAAAATAAGGAATTTTTGTTGCTTTATAAAGAAGTGCATCTGGATATTTGCGATTGTAATTCGAGGGCAAGAGAAGTATTCTGGAATGTTTTGTGTAATTCATGGCTATTGTGCTAATAATTGATTTTTTTTAAAATACAATTTTTAATTCTGGTATTTACTGTTTCAAACATAGTTTAAGTCAAAAAATTTTATTTTGTGAAGGAATGAGAATTATATGATCAACTTTGACACATAGTCACGCATAAAAGAAATTGAAGGATTAAGTTGTTTACTTGATTATTTTATAACTGGCTTTGAACAGTTTGCCTATTTTAAGGTTTGCGGCTACCAACGGTGAACTTCGTAGCCTAGTAATTTTGAGCCAAACATTGAAGATAATCCAATTCGTGAATCAAGGTGAACTTCGTTGCCTAGTAATTTTGAGCCAAACATTGAAGATAATCCAATTCGTGAATCAAGCATTCTTGAATCAAGGTGAACTTCGTAGCCTAGTAATTTTGAACCAAACTTTGAAAATAATCGAACTCGTGAATCAAGCATTGAAACAAAGTGACTTTCGTGGAAAACTTTTTGATGAAACTTATCCGAAAAACCATCCATGGTTAGCCCGAGACGCAAGGACTCAAACCCATGATTTGTCTACCGTTGGAGATATTTTTGCATCAGTCTTTTGGTGGGTGCGTGTAGTGCGGTGGGTGCGTGCACAATATCGCTTCTCAATCAAAGTTATATTGATTGTATAGACTTCAGATATGCATCAAGTCTTATTCGTACTAGAGAAAACCAATTACAAGACTTATGACATTACCACAAAACCATGGCGTGACATGAAGGGAAAAAAAGACCTAGGCAGCGTATGAAAAGTACGAAATAGTAATAAAAAAATATTAACTGGAAAAAAATTTAAATTAAATTAAAAATAACTAAAACAGCACATTATAACTGTGAAGTAATGCATATAAATATACGCATGGAAATATCAGAATACATGTAAAACAAAACAATACATGTAAGTATATTAAGCAATTCATGAAAAATATAAAGCAATACATGAAAATAAGTAACGAAAAAATGAAGCAATGCATAAAAACATGAATTATTCTATAAAAAAATAATTTGAAAAAAAAAGAAGTGAAAATAAGTTTAAATAATTTAATCTGCTTATGAAGAATCGTGCATAAATAAAATTGCACGTACTTGTGTTAGATTTTTAGGCAATACAAAACTTGATATACTTATTCCAATTTATCCTATGCAAATAATATGTATTTCAAGTTCCATTTACGTTTGTATCTTTTCAGCACCGCCATAAAATAAAATAAAATAATTAAAGCAAACAATAAAATTACTTTATAAAGATTAAATAACGAAAAGAAATCCTCATCTGGCCAAAATACAATGTTTATTTTCGAAATATTTTTAGATAGCCCAACCATAGCCATTAACCTCTATATACAGCTTTATTTACTATACAACAATGTCAGAAAAGAAATAAAACTTTATTTTTCCCTTTCTGGCAGTAAATCCTTTAAACTTACGTCCTAAGCGCGTGTATTTATTTTAAAGCATTAAGCAAACATGTCCGTACATGTTTCTCTTTTCGAAGACAAAAGAGCCGTGAGAGGGTGTAAGTAGCAGATTAGGACCGTCCATTATCTCTATTCCTATTAAATCTTTCATCTCTAGTGCTTTCTCTGTCTATAGGTTTCTTGCGAGATAGTATCTGGAGTGTGTACGGCTATCAAATTACGTTAGAGGAGAATTGCGTAAGCCTTTAACGTTGACCGGGAAAAATGGTGATAATCGTATTTAACGTATATATCATATCTAGACATTAGATAAGAGAGAGAAATGGTGGATATTATTATCCGTTATTGGTCGTAGATATCGATGATTTTTAGAAGAAGGTTAAATAAATATTTTAACATACGTTGTTTCTAACTCTTTTTGTTGTTGGTGATATTTTTCGTTTCTTTGAACAGTTGCTATATTGATTTTTTACTCTATGGTCTTATATGATCTTTTGTATCTTTTCTACTCTATGATTTTATGAAGACTTTTGCAACTTTCCTACATATGCTTGCTAACTAAATATTTCAACATACGTTGTTTGCAACTCATTTTGTTGTTGGTGATGTTTTTCGTTTCTTTAAACAGTTGCTATATTGATTTTTTACTCTATGGTTTTATCAAAACTTTTGCAACTTTTCTACTCTACGGTTTTATGAAGACTTTTGCAACTTTCCGACATATGCTTGTTTTTTTTGTGAAAAGGAGATTGGTGTTTATTTTTTAATATTTTTAATTTTGAAAAAAAAAAAAAGCATTTTTCTCGTAGAGGATGACTTATTTTATTGCATTTTTCTTAAAGTTTCCATGGATTACTGATGTAACTTTCCTACTTTATGGTTTTATGAAAACTTATGCAACTTTCCATTTTGTAGCTCCATTAAAATTTTTGCAGCTTTTCTACTCTCTGGTTTTATGAAAGCTTCAGTATTAATGAACTGTAATATATTTCCAGTTTAAATATTTTTGTTGTTAGTATGTTTGTAACTCTTTTTGTTGTTAGTATGTTTTTCGTTTCTTTAAACAGTTGCTATATTGATTTTTTACTCTATGGTCTTATGAAAACTTTTGCAACTTTTCTGCTCTATGATTTTATGAAGACTTTTGCAACTTTCCAACATATGCTTGTTTTTTTGTGAAAAAGAGATTGGTGTTTATTTTTTAATATTTTTAATTTTGAAAAAAAAAAGCATTCTTCTCGTAGAGGATGATTTATTTTATTGCATTTTTCTTAAAGTTTTCATGGTTTAATGATATAACTTTCCTACATTATGGTTTTATGAAAACTTTTGCTTTTCCATTCTATGGTTTAGTAAAATTTTTTGCAGCTTTTCTTCTCTCTGGTTTTATGAAAGTTTTAGTATTAATGAACTGTAATTTATTTCCAGTTTAAATCTTTTTATCGGTGAAACACTCGGTATTATAAAATTATGATTGGCTTTACAATTTCTTAATGGAGTGATTAAAGAGCATTACTTAAGATATGTGTCCTACAAAAAAATATTTTGCAACTTTTCTACTCCATGGTTTTAAGAAAACTTTTCTACTCTATGGCTTAGGAAAACTCATGCAACTTTTCTTCCTTCTATGGTTTTATGAAAACTCATGCAACTTTTATTCCTTCTATGGCTTTGTGAATATTTAAGTATAAATAAATTGCATTTTATTTCAAGTAAAATCTTTTCATATTGTTGAAATATTCTGTATTAAAAAATTCAGAATGGCTTTGCTATTAAGTAACAATGCTATTCCAGATCATTAATGAAATTGCATCTCTTCTGTAAAGACAATAAAATGTTCTTTTATAATCGATATCTTTTATCGAACTCCTATACTTATAAATTCCGAATCTATTTCGATTTTTTTTATCGTTTATTCTGAAGCGCATTGAACCCTTAAACCGAAAACATACGTAATCGGCAGAAATATGCGATTGTCCAATCATTTATCAAATTTTAATATTGCTCCTGCCTTTTTTGTCGTTTTCTTATTTATCCGAAGAATGCACTTTCATAATTTTGATAATGGTATTTCATAATGCTAATGATCTTCCTATCTGTCATTAAAAAGCTCATTTCTCGATTTGCGTTTTGACTGAAATTACATTTTTACTTAATGAATTTGCCGCTTTTGTAATTATTTTTTTTTTCAACAACAAATATTTTTGAGAATTTCCGTTGTTTGGTAAACAGATTTGCATTCACCTGTTAAATCATACTCGTATTTTCTTATTTAACCATTGTTTCATTCGCGAATTTTTGTTTTATATTCTTAAATGATGTTTATCAATTATAAGTTGCTCTTTTTTATTAAACTGAGAACATCGAGATGTAATTTTTATTAAGCTCGAAATTATTTTATTTATGGACGTCCTTATAAATATTTATTTATTATTTTGTTGGAGAAAGTGTAAGCTATTTAAAATAGTCATTATGTTAATGAATTTAATAAGCAAACCGTGAAAAATCTTCGAAAAATGTTTTTTGTAGTTCATTTATGAAAATTTTATTTTATAATTTCGTTTAATTTTATTGAAAAAATAATTTGATAAATAAATGTAATTTTATATGCTTTTCCTTCTGTGGGAGAGAGATTTTTATTATTTTATATATGTTTTCTTTAAATTACATTTTTCTTCTAAAGGATGTTTATTTTTTTCTTCCAAACTCGTGCTAACCTAACCAAGCCTAATTAATTAAAAAATAACACAGATAATACTAATTAATTTGATACAATTCCAATAGTAGTACTAATAAAAGGATTGCAGTGATAATATTATCAGTATTGATAATACTAATACTGGAAAATAATACTAGCTTAGTGTAATGAAAAATAATACTACAATAAACCAAACTTGCATTTAAAAATGCTTAAATAAATCTTAATAGAAAATTGACAGAAAGGAGAAGTTGATCCTTTTAAAAATTTCTAAAATTAAACTAGTTTATCATTTATTAATGCGACAAGTGACATTAATTTAATCCCAACTTTTTCTTAAACCTAAAAACGAAGTATTGCCGAGAAAAACAACTAAACTTCACTAATTTCAGTGAAAGCTCATTGGACAAGAAAAGAGCAAGGATAAAAAGAGAAGTAAAAGTTATAAGACATTACAGGCGTTAAAGGGATAAGACTCATACCCCCCACGCCCTTTCTAAGCCGTATGAAGGACAAAAGAATGTTAGAAAAAAGGACTTGACAGGACTTGTGGATCGGTCAAAACAATTACGAACTTTGGGAAAAACAGGAAAAGTGCTAAGTCTTGTCATTGACCAAGCCAAGGATGTTGATAACAAGATTGGGAAGCGAGATGACTTTATTAGCTTTTAATTACGGTTTATTTCTGGGTCCCCCCACCTCCTTTTTCTTAACTTATCTGGAAAACTTTTTTTTTGTGTGTGAAAATGTTGGTTTCCGATTGGAGTGATGTTTTTTTTGTGTGTGTTTTAATTTTTTTTTCTAGTTTTTGTTAGTGATGAGCATTTGATGAAATAAGGCAATGAAGTTAAGAACTCAGATTATGGTTTGGATATAACAGGAAATAAATGCCGCCTGGCTATTGTAGTTATGACTACTCTTAGGTGATGCAATTACTCTACGAAGTTCATTGTCTTTAACTTAAAGCTAGTGATAATTTTAAATCTTTGTAATAAATTGTTACCAATAGTAGCATTAGAAATATCACATATGAGAGTCACAACTAATGTAGATCGATAAAACCAGAGCTTCAAGTGCTAATCGTTTTAATGTTCACAAAAAGCGCGCGTCAATGTTTGAGTATTAATGCTAATTGCTAACCTAAGTAAGTTCTAATACAAAGTTTGAACAATCACCATGAATAAACTACTTGATACACTAATCTGATGCTAATGAAGCACTGCTTGATGCTAAAGAAGCACTAATCTGAAGCATTGAAAATTGAAATTAATGTTGTCATTGATGAATGCAAATGTAATTATTATCCTATTTAGGAAGTATTTGTTGGCCTTCTGATACTCTGGTGTGCCATCTAAGAATGCTACTTAGGTTAGCACTAAGCATTCTTAAATGGCACATCAGAGTTCGACGCATGAAGGCCAACCAATCTGTTAATAGACTAATAATTGCATTGGCATTCACAAATAGCTACACTACTTTCAATTATCAATGCTTTAGATTAGTGCATCTTTACCTAGCATCAAGCAGTTGAT
Organism: Parasteatoda tepidariorum; assembly: GCF_043381705.1. NCBI lineage: Eukaryota > Metazoa > Arthropoda > Arachnida > Araneae > Theridiidae > Parasteatoda > Parasteatoda tepidariorum. The sequence goes on along the minus strand of NC_092205.1, from coordinate 61,486,743 downwards.
GTAATGATGTAAGGTTACCCGATACAAATCTGTTGGTAATCGTTCTAGCTTTGTATTAACTTTAGACTGTAAAATTCACTGTTTAAAATTTTACGATGTAATTTTTATATGGAAGAATATGCTTTTTTTTGTCATGGGATATTTATTCTAAATGAACTATGCATATATTTTACCCAATTTATGCTTGTTGACATATTTATGACTGCTTTTTATTTTTATTTTTTATTTATTTGTTTTTTTATTTCTTCTCAGAACCATCAACCGTCCACCTGTCTCGATGGAGTCCGGAGAATCGAGAAGAAGACATTCACAATACTATGTCCTGTTATCCTACTGAGTCTCGAGGTTTCTTCTGGAATTGGACCAGAGCTGGACATGTGGCCGTTCACAAATGCCCGAATGGAGCCTTTGGTAAGTAAAAAGAACTGCAGAGTCTAAACATATTTATTATAAACTTGTCTTTGCAGTCATTAAATTTATGACAATTCCGTTACGGTAGCAAATGGAACAGATAATTAATACTCTGCTTGACACAATTATTTTGATAGATATATGCTTGTTTCGACAATATTTGAAAATTATAGCGTGTAATTGACACAAAGTTAAATTTTTGAAAGTGTTAATCTGCTTGATAAATGCAAAATAATTTTATAGAAAAAGAGCTACATAATTTCTCAATCGTAAGCATATTTATCACTAACTTTTCTTTCAGTCATTAAATTTATAACGATTTTATTGTGATAGCGAATAGCCAATTGACACAGTTATTTTCATAGATATACTCTAAGTTTCATATTCATTGTATTTTCGAATTTAGTCTTACACATCCGCAGATAAGTTGATTTGAAGGTTTTTTTTTTTTGGTACCATCTGTTTCCTTTTCAATTATCTTCTTTAGTTTGAAGCTTTCGAATCTGCTTTGTTCGATTTTAAGAATTAAAAATTATTCCAAAGTGTTTGACAGAATCTTTGTTTCTGTTTTAAAATTGAGTTCCACCCGACCATTCCCGCTATTATTTTCCCCCCCTCCTTTGATTTAACGAAAATTGCTAACAAATCTAACGTGCTCCTATGGGATTAGAATTCAGAAGCTAGATGCGAATTGCAGTTCAGTTTTTTTACAGTTGCTGCATTGCAACTAATGGTCTCATCGTTTTTTTACTAGGCTATAAAGTCATTATTTATGCATGTTCCTTACAGATATATTTATCCAGTTCGAACTTTTCGAACTCCCCCTTGCCCCTCAGGGAATTCGAACAGGGGGGCTTGTACTGCGATCTGTTGGTGGCTTTTGAAAGCAATTACAGTAATTTCCCGGCGGCGCCCCCTACCAGTTTTAGTAGGCCCCAGGTGATGTGGGCCACTCCTGGGATTGCTCCCCTGCATCCGAGTACATCCAATCAGAAATGGTAATGTGGTTCTCTTTTCCTGCAATATGGCGGGCAAGATGAAAAAGTTCCAATCCTCTTACTACATAAACAAGAAACTAGGAGTTTATATAGCCTGTCCTGCGGGGCATTAATACAGCTAGCCTCAAATGAATTAAGCCCAGTGGGGGTGTGTAGATAAACATACTCTGTTTAGAGCGGCTATGGCCAAGTGTTTGTTCTAGGCTACTGCTGCTTAATAGCTCAATAAATGCGCGTTCATTATTATTCCCATTGCTTCCCACACCCTTTGACAAACTGCTCCAGACTTCCTAATGAAAACTCTGGATCTCCCTTCCTCCAGATTCTGCGTGAAAGCAACTTGAGTAATTTTTTTTAAAGAGTTGCAAGATTTTTCTTAAGAACTTCAATGACAATCAAGGTAGATTAATGTATAAAAACGTCAGTTTTAGTTTAAATGGTAATAAATATTGGCCATAAGTAGATCGATCTACAAAAAATGTCAGTTTTAGTTTCAACAATTAGTCTTTTAGTTTCAACAATTAGTCTTTTAGTTTCAACAATTAGTCTTTTAGCTTCAACAATTAGTCTTTTAGTTTCAACAGTTAGTCTTTTAGTTTCAATAAGTAGTCTTTTAGTTTCAACAATAAAGTCTTGTGTACAGAAAATGGCTGTTTTGGTTTCAATGGTATTGGTTATCTATAATAGCCAAAAATCGATTGATCTACAGTTGATAAGAAAATAAGTTTTAGTTTCAATAGTTATCAATATTAGTCAGAAGTAGATCCATCTATGAAAAATGAGTTCTAGCTTCAACAGTAACTAATATTAGTCAAAACTAAGGTCTATATAAAGAAAATGGCAGCATTAGTTCCAATGGTATTAGTAATCAATATTAGCTAAAAAATAGATTGATCTACAGTAAATGTTAGTTCTGGTTTCATGGTAATCAGTTATAGTCAAAAATTGATTCTATTTTAGGACAGTTTGTTTCAATGATTATGTTAGTCGAATTTTGAGTTTTATAGTTAGCTCTCGGGCCATAAAATGAGTTTCTAAAACAGTTTATCTAATTTTAAAACTGTCCAGTATTTTAGTACTTGATGGTTCAGAGATTAGCTTGTTAAACGTGTTTCTTCGGTTGAGATCTCGGTGATGGCCAAATATTTTTTCACTAATGTTCTAAATTTTTACAACATAAACTGCTGTTTGTAGAAAATGCAACACCATGAAAGAATCATCAGAATCAAATGAAATTTAATGCAGAAACGACTTGTACTGATACAAATAAATGATGAAATTTTCAAAACAAAAGAAACAAATTAAGCGTCCGAAATCAGTATTTGGTGCAGCCACCACGCGCTGCAATAAGTGCTGCTATACGACGTGGCATGGAGTCAAACAGATGTTGAATATCTGCTTGAGGAAGAGAATTCCATATCGCTTGTATGCGCAACCAAAGTTCGTCTTTGGAAACTGCAGGACGCGGATCACGAGTGAGACGCCGACCAACCATATCCCACACGTGCTCAATAGGCGACATATCCGGCGAATAAGCAGGCCAAGGAAGAAGTTGCATGCGTTGTGCTGAACAGAAGTCTCTAACAGTCCGCGCAACATGTGGGCGTGCATTATCCTGCTGAAAGATAGCTCCAGGGATGCCTTGAAGGAAAGGAACGACTTCGGGCTGTAGCACTTCACGGACGTATCTGTTGCTATTGAGATTACCCTCAATTCGTATCAAATTGGATCGTCCATGATACGAAATCGCACCCCAGACCATAACTCCGGGTGTTCGACCACTATGTCGTTCAATAATACACTCAGGAAGGCAGCGTTGACCGGCATAACGTCTAACACGAACACGGCCATCATGGGTCCACAAATTGAAGCGTGATTCATCTGAAAAGACAACTTGGTGCCAATCAGCTCGCCAGTCTCTGTGCTCAAGAGCCCACTGCCGACGCAGCCGTCGATGATCCGCCGTGAGGGGAATCCTGTATAATGGCACCCTTGCACGCAATCCACGGCGCAGCAGACGACGACGAATTGACGAAGCCGACAATTGTACACCTGTAGCAGTAGACCAATGTGCTGCCAGCTGCCTGGAGGAAGCTGTGCGATCATTCACCGCCATGCGGAGCAGGTGTCGATCATCGCGCTCTGACGTCACCTTCTGTCGTCCAGTGCCTGTTTTTCGAGTTGTTCGGTGCTCGTCGGTCCACTGCTTCCAAACTCGCATCACTGTGGAACTGTTCCGCTGCATACGAGCTGCTATTGCGCGATAGGAAAATCCTCCTTCTCGAAGGCCGATTATCCTCCCTCGTTCAAACTCCGTAAGTTGCTTGAATTTCTTATTCTTCCGTCGTGGAGGCATACTCAGGTCTCACTAAACGTTTGCCACTAACAAATAATCATAGACTATTTTCAACGTCCCGCTACAGCACTTTATTTATACGCTTTCAGCATCAATTCAGAGGGCGCTGCGCGCGCCACGCACGCGCGATGGCTCTGAAACTTTATTAATTTGCATAATATCCTATATCCATTATTAAAATAATATTTCATTTGATTCTGATGATTCCTTCATGGTGTTGCATTTTCTACAAACAGCAGTTTATATTGAATTTACGATAAAAAGTAATGGCGACTTAAGTGCCAGTACTTTAGCTGTAAACTTTTATATTTTATTATATATCTATCAGTATTTGTATACAAACTTTAGGAATAAAATTAAAATTTGAATCATTTCTAAAGCATTTGTTACTGTTTTGAAAATAAATAATAATTATGACTTTTTTTCTTGCTTGTTTGCTTTAACGTCAAGAATATAATTTCACTAAATTCATTCAATGGTTTATTAATTACTGCTAGACTATCCGAAATCCAGCTTTAATTTACGAACTACAATTTTCATTTTGCTTACTACAAATCAAATTAAATTAGTCGCTGTGTATAAATTTTACACTATACATTTCCTAAAATGTTCTCCAAGGGTTGAAACTATTTGTTACCAACATTAATTTGCTGCATATTATCAAATGGATTTCAATAACAAATTTCTCATATTTACTGACTTAAATGATCGGTTCTATGTGTTCTAGTTGTGCTTTTGCGAAATAGTCATATATTTATATCCCACTAGCTTCCGATCTAATCCCGAACTGTTTAAAATTCACGAAATACATAACCTGCTCCTTTTGGAATTATTCCTTCTAACGGTTAGCGAGATATTGCCAAAATCCCCCCCATTCAAAAGCATGCCAGTGTAATTGGATAAAGGGAACGCTATGCCAATGCGAACTGCTCCTGGAGTTTTGGAAATCCACGTTTTGAATAAATCATTTCCATATTCTTATAAGCTGGATTCTTGGACCTATGTACTGAGTTTGATAAACAGGCCATTTCCATTTTGGGGTTCTGGGACTCTTAATAAGTTGGCAGTGCTTGCGATGGTCCATCAGTGTTTGAGAAAGCGTATCTACTTTCTGCTGTCCCCAGAAGCCAGTTAGCCAGGACTGGATGTTTGCTTGGGAAAGATACATCCAAAGTTGTTTGTTTCTGTTGGGGAATCGGGTAGGTATTTGTTGGCAGAGTATGTTCTGGACAAATAAATGTAATGGCTTTTCTGCGGAAATTAAGAGGAGGAATTCCCCTGTGGTTGTAACTGTCGATGACAGATTAAAAATATTTTTTTAAATTTCAATGATGATTCAAATTTATTTAATTTTATGTATGTTGCTGTGATAAACCAAAATTAGTTAAGGTTAAAATTTACTTTATAACTTTGGTATAGGTTCAAAATATTTCTTAAACAAACCTGCGCTTGATTCTTTTTTTTTTTTTTTTTTTTTNTTTTTTTTTTTTTTTTTTTTTTTTTTTTTTTTTTTTTTTAATATAACTATTTCTGACTACTTTCTGACTTATTTCTTCCTTCAACATATGCAAATGTTGAAGGAGGATTTTAATGTTAACGGGGGCAATGGTGAATGTTGATTTTTTTTTTTTAAATTTCATGCTTTCTTGCTTAGTCCGGCAAATGTTTTCATTGTATTCATTGATGGTAAATGTTGGTTAATTTTTTTTTCGGTTATTATTAATATTTCTGACTTCCACTGGCAAATGTCTGTGTATAAGATGTGCAAATTGATTGTGAATGGTAATTTTATTTTTCTTATAAATTCACTACTTTTTGCCTTACACCGGCAAATGTCAACCTGTGCAAGTTGTTAATATTGATTATTTTTTTAAATATCACTATTTCTTACTTAGACTGGCAAATGTTTGTCTTCACTATTCTTTAATGTTAAATATTTTTTCTCGTTTAATATTATTATTTCTCAATTATACTGATAAATGTCTGCATTCAGCATGTCTATTTTCATAAAAATAATATTTTATTCCTTAAACGGGGTTGTTGAATTTTTTTTTTGAATGCTTCTTTACTGACATCTAGCAAAATCTGTATAGATCTTAAACATTGGGTATTATTTATAACTGTTGCTTAATCTCCGGACGATCACAATAAATTTAATGTAAAAAAAGAGAAAGAAAACTTTAATTATTTCTTTTATTTTTACCGGATTTTATCTAACATAAAGCATTTCTTATAAGAATCATCTATGTTTTAGTGGTTCATTAGAAAAAAAAACAACCTTTTTCTTTGAAAAATTTTAAAGTCAGGCAAAGAGATACAAATATTTTCGTATTCTCAAGAACCATCCGCAAACAAGCATATACCTTCTTCTCTTCGTTAAATCTAAGAATGGACCCTTTTGAAAAAAGCATGGAATAAATAAAAACATTCGATGTTGTGTGTTTCGTTATTCAGGGGGTGTTTGAGGCGAAGCTCGAACGATAATGACCCTGTTCCCTACCACGTGCCGCCAAAGCTTTTGAAGTTGTTGCGAGGAAGTTGGGAAAAAAGTAGAATAAATGAAGTGAAACAAAAATCACAATGAATAGAAAGTGGGAAAAGGTTTGGAATTTTATACAAATACAATTAATCGTTGTCTTCCTTTCAGTTGAACATTTGAATACTAATGTTCTGGGGGGCCATGACAATGACTGGGAAGCCCTTAAATTGTAAAGGAAGTTTTAAAAAAAGACGTAAAACAGCAGGTCTTCCTGAAGAATCTGAGGTACTTTATTTTCTAGCAGCTAGAACATTCTTTTTTTTCTTTCGTACTTTTATTTGTCAGCTAATTTATTATATCACTATCTTTGGTTGTTGCATTCGTAGTATTTATTTTTATACTCTATGAAAGGCTTTAAAAATTTTTTTTAAAACATATAAGCTGAGATTTTTTAAGTTTCGATACATTTAAATTTTTTATTCAAATATTTTTCATTGATATTATATAATCAATATGATTATATAATATTCTATAATTGTAGGTATACATATTTTAACTCTATTTAAATCTTTACTATTATAATATTTGCTATGTATTTTTATTTTATAACCGTCGTTGAATAGCTGACCCAATTTTTAAGTTTACGACTACTAATATTCAACTCCGTAGCCTTGTAATTTTGAACTGAATAAAAAAAATTGTTGTTGTAGTTAATTTACGCCACACTAGAGCTGCATAATGGGCTATTGGCGACAGTCTAGGAATCATCCCTGAGGAGGATCCGAAGACATGCCATCAAAATTTTGATCCTCTGCAGAGGGGATGGCACCACCGCTTCGGTAGCCCGACGACCTGCATGCAAAGCTTAGCACTTTACGGTAGCACAGTTTAACGAGGACCAATACCGCACACCCTCGATTCCTAAGCAAACTAATCCAAGTTGTTACCCACCGCAGCCAGTGATGCTTGACTTCGCTGATCTGCTGGGAACCGTGACTTAACCATCAGTCCACTGCGGGACAAAAAATGTTCAAACTATTTTTTTTATTAATATTTGTTTCTAACGAATTTTTGATTCATTACCACGCAAATAAAAATATAACCCAACTAGAATTTATGTTAAATTAATATGATTTTGTTAAAAGACACTCATCCAAAACATATGTTTTAATTTTATATTTTTCACACGCAGAGCAAGGCAATAAAAAAGAAAATTGTCACCCTAATAGAATATCATATAATAAATTTTATCAAATTTGATAGCTGATCGAAATGGTTTAGTTTATTTTTCCTGAAAAATTACTCTTGACACGTTTATTTCTTGAAATAATTTCTTGAATATATAACCCTTGACTATTTGTTGTAGGACTAAGTCTTTTTCTCTGTTTTGCTGCAAATGCTAAAAATAAATATATTTATTCATTAGGAAATGGCAACTCACGTAGTTTGCAAACATAGCACATCATTCTATTTTGTTGTGTAAAAATTTGAGAGTGTAAGAAACTGACTTGATTATGCAGATTTCTGTAACAAAAGCCACTGGCTACGTTTGATACTTTGGGCTATCTTTAAAAAACGCCAAGGATTCTTCCGTAAACAAATTTATATTTACTTTAATATTCCTTCTTGTAGTTGTGTGTTTTGGCGCATTTTAATAAGGTCTAACTTTTCGTGCGTTAATGCTTTGCTGGTTGTAGAAAATACGATCTTTAAGCTATGCCGTTCTTCTGCGTTTTATTCTGAACTTAATTATGTTTACTTTTAAAGAATTGCATCTACAGTAATTAGTGACTGAATTTGTTTAGTTTTTAATTATCTAATTTTGAACTTAAACTTGCGTTTTTGATTGTCTTCTTAACGAGTTTAATTAATTTTAGTGTGTGATAAAATTTGTTTGTTTGCTTGATAGTTTCTGTTTACAATTAAACAATTTGAGAATAAATCCGTTGGAATGTCTCGAAAATTAATTTTCGACGCGATTTCTTTTTAATGATATTATTATGCACAACCTTTATATCTATCACATTTTCGTTATTTACTTCAATTTTATTGATACCTTTTTAATAGGAATAAAGAAGCTATTCAGCTGAAATTTTAATCCTTTTTAAGTTTAGTTTTGTTTAAGAGTACACAATTGGGATTGGCCAATTCATTTTTATGTTTTAATTACTGTGCTGTTATTTCATATAAAACTTCCAGCGTTTAGATTTTATTAGTTACAGTCCATACACCAAGACACATGGGTTAAATATAACTAATCTTTTATTATCAGAATCGCAAGTAATCGAGTTCGAACATGATGAGAGAAACAAAAATTGCTGTAAAATAAGATTACTTTTTGTGGGAATGAAAAAAAAATTTTTTTTTTAAATATTCGAACACAATTTTCATTTATAATTTTTTTTCCACAATAAACGCTGCTACCTTAGTAGTATTTGCTACCCAAAATAGTTACAATTTGAACGTTTAAATATTTCTCACAAAATCACAGTTTTTGTTGTATATGCTTAGATGTTCGATTACGATTGGATATTTGCAAGCGACGTCACGCGTGGCTCAGCTAATCAGGTTCACCACACACCACGTGCGTCACTTGTAGTTATTCAATTAAATCTGAACGGAAAATAGATTCAGCCTGATAATGTACCTAATCCTTAAAGCTGTAACATTAACTGTAACACTACACGCTCAATCACGTGATTAGATTCGACTATGTAATTAGTTGCAAGTACCATATTGCTAATTTATAGTATTATTAAAAATCTATATTTCTAATTACGATTTCTTATAGAGTAAAGCTTTTGCACCAAACAGTTCTAACTATCTGTAATTCTAAACTGGTAAATGATGTAATCACTGTAACTGCTTTAACTTTGCTTCAGAATGCTCCGAAATCATTGAAAATTATTGCTTCAGATTGTCCCCAAAACATCCAAAAATACTGCTCAGGATTGCACCAAACCACTGAAAATTGCTGCTTTTAACTGCTCCCAATCATAGAAAATCGCTGCTTCATACAGCTCCAAAACCGATGTAAATTGCTGCCTTAGATTATTCAACTATTGAAATATGTTGCTTTAGATTGCTCCAAATCCATAGAAAATTCCTGTTTTAGAAAACTGCTGAGTAATCGAATATTTCTCCTTTGGTCTGCTATAATTAAAACATGAAACCTCGAATCACATCACAGTTAAAAATTTAATTAATTCAGAATAATTATCTTTCATAAATTATATCTCTTGCATAATCATATCAAATGACTGTAAATTTATTAGTTGTAATCATAGAATTGTACTTAAAACGCAGTATAACAGTGCTCAGTACTACAACTACTAAAAAATAATAATTCTTTTTTGTTCCAGGTCGTGTAAAGTGGCGTTGTGATGCCGAAACAGTGCAGTGGATTCCAGAAACTCCCGATTTTAGTGATTGCAGCTCTCTTTGGGTGGAGAATATAAAATCCAGGGTAGGATATCATTTTATTGTTACATTTAAAAATGTAAAATTTTTGTACCATTTCAGGGGTCTGTTTAGAAGGAATTTGGGTCCGTTAACGGACCCTTCACAAAATATCTTTTCATAAAAACGGACCCTTCACAAAATATTTTAACTTAAAAACGGACCCTTCACAAAATATTTCAACTTAAAAACGAACCCTTCACAAAATATTTTAACTTAAAAACAGACCCTTCAAAAATTTGTTTATCTTCATTATTATTTTGTCAATCGAATAAACCCTTTCCAGGGCAGAAAACAGGAAAGATGGATGTAAACGAATTAAGTTTTGTCTTCGGCAGACGATTCTTCCATTATTCGTCCGAAATGAATATTCTGCGTTCAGCAGTATAGGCTAAATATCAAATGTTGCATCTCTAATTTAGAAGCAGCAATTGCTGTTTATTTTTGAAAATTTAATTTTTTTATTATAATTTTACAGTGCCGAGCATAATCTTGTTTCTATTTACAATTTAAAAAGTCCTTGAAAAAGTCTTTTTTTGCAATAACGGACCCTATTTGCACAAATTCATAAAAGCGGACCCTGGTTGAAAGAATGTGAGTAATTTTTTCACAATTTCACGAAAAACGGACCTTTCACAAAATGTCTGGACAGACCCCTGCATTTTCATTACTTGTACTTTGGAATGCCCACATTGGCAGTCAAAATCCTTGTAAAAACATTGCGAACTTAAAATTATTCAACATATTATGAAGATATTATATTTTTTATTATTATATGTTTATAATTACTTGAAAAAAATAGAAATATCAATTATCAAGTATTATGAAGACATAGTATTTGTTACTGTTTCGTGGTTCTCAGCAGTAGGGGGCAGTGTCTGCAGATGTTGTACAACTTCTGGTAGAAGATTCGCTAGCATAGTCTATTTTTTTAGCAACATCTTACAAGACAATAAAATCAATGAAATGAAAGTTTTCAAACTTAGCCTCCAAAGAAAAAAAAAAATTCCATTTATCTATAGTCGCATAATCATAATTTACATATTTTGATTTGCTATTCAAAGCTTTTGATTATTAGCATGACTATATATTATATGGTCATTAACCCACAAATAGTTAATTGTATTGTTAAATATTATCAAAAGTCACATTGAGCTTTTTTATTTTTAATTCAGAATTTTTATACCTTAAATAAATATTTAACTCATTTTGCTCTTTTTTTGGTGTCGTAAAAAATATAAAAAACAATTTTGTTTACCATATAAAAACAGCTATTGATTTAAAGCTGTATTGATAGCGAGAAAACACATGTGAGTTATATGTGACCGCCGTACATCTTTTTCGATAAATGTGTAAATACTGTAATTTAATTTTCAAATTTCTTTTTTACACTTTTTATAACGCATTCAATACATTTGCTAAATTGGTTTATTCTGATAAGGGTTCTTTCTTTTCCTTCCTTTTTTTTCATAACTACTCTTAATTTCATTTTTAGCGCTTTTTTTTCTTCTTAATTCAATCGATTCTATTCATAACCTACCATGCATATAAAAGGTAGATGAATGTTTTTCAGAAATAATTTCACATGCACACAATTCAATATAAAGAATGTATTTCTTTGGAAAATTCTCAAAGGACATTTATTTTTACTGCAAATTTCAACCATTTTATTTTCCTTCGGCTTTTATCTTTCATTTCCTAATCTGATAAAACTGTTCACTCCAGGATAAATTTAATTCTTTCCTTTCAAAGCGATTAAATCTTGGAAAACGGTAATGTTTATCTTTTCGATTATTGATTCGCAAATAATGATTTTTTTTTAAAAATTTTTTTTCTTTATTCTCATATACCTACTTTTTTTTCCTACTTAGAATCTAAAATGAATTGAAAGTAAGAAAAAATCTCGTCATGTCATTCTCTTTTTCTGTGTTTCATTTCACTTCATAAAAGGGTTTTTAAAAAATATCGTTTGCGATTTTCGAAAAGTAAAAACGATTTCGCAATAGCGAGTTTATGATTATATGCAGTAATTTTTTCCCTTCTTTCCACATTTTTTTGTTCGTTTAAATTTGTTTATTTTAACATTTCCCCATGGGCGCTCTTTTTCAAAAAAAGATTTTTTTCCGTCCTTTGCAAATGCCATAAAGTGAAATTCTTTTGATGCTATTTGAAAAGGAATCTAATTTATTTATAACTAAACTGGGGGGAGGGGAGCATGTAGATTGCTGTATCTGTACCGCAAGAGATTACTCTGATTAAAATTCCCTAAAAATATTTCCAGTTTTTCCTTTTTAATGAACTGTCTCCCTTTCTGCTCAAAGCAGTAAGCGTTGTTATAAATGCATTACCATTCCTTAACGTTTTAGACTGATTAAAATGCATTTCGTATTTTTTCTACTTCCTATTTTGTTCACAATAAACTTCTACACGCACATGCAAACAAAAAAGTTGAATTTGATGGTTTAGTAAAAAAATAAAACTGGACATCTAAATTTATATCCTTTTTTGTATATAAACTTAATTTTTAGCATTAAAGATTTTAAACATTAAAATTATTAAAACACATTTTCAAAATTTGTTTTTAAGGCTTTAAAATTATAAAAAAAGTAACTTTTTTCCTGCAAATTATTTTATCAGCAACTATAGTACGTAATAATCGAAAATGGTATATCATATTAGAATATTTTTGTTTCAAAAAGAATATTTTTTATTTAACTTAATTATAGATTGTAGCAATTCAATTCATTTTTAAGATCTTTAAACTGTTGCATTGAAAACTAGATTATTAAATTTTTCAAAAAATTTTCATTTGGAAATGAATGCTAACTTTTTATTTATTTGTTTATTTACATGGCTCTTAGGTATTTTCGGTAACTTTCATGGATTCTAAATCACAAAATTACAGAAGTCCATTTAAAACTTTTGATAAATACAGTCTTCCGACTTATTCTATTAACTATATTCTTTTTTTTATTACGGATTTTAGTGTAGAATACGGAGTTACAGAAAGACTTTCAGAACTACCGGTTAGTCCAATTCATTTTTTTTTTTTTAAATAACTACTAAAGATTATCTATACTTCCCACGGGTTTTAAAAACAGCATTGCAGAATATCTTTGTAAACTACAAAAATGTCCATTCTTTATTATGTTATTTTACAACTATCAGGATACGAGCAAATCGTAAGTCAAAACTTTCGTTTATCGAAATCTTCTTTAGCTTGCAAAAGTCTCTAAAACAAACATTTAAGCAAATAATTTTGCAAAAAGAATTTAGTCCACTTTATGAGTCAGCTTTTTTCATGGACAGTTAGGTATTGATTTTCCTTTTATTCTTTTTGGAACTTAAAAAAGAAACCTTCGTTCTTACAAATGGATTTACGAGTCCTGTTTTTGGAGATAAATGCTATAGGGATTTGTTTCAACACCTATCGAAAGTGCACGTGGCATCCGGAATCGATTAATCGATTGACAAGAGCAAACAACAATCGATATCCAAGCCTACAAGTATTAAACCCCCTATCTGACCAAATGACACTTTATAAGAAAATTTTTATGACTTTCTATATGTAGTGTACCGATTTTAGGGATATTCTACGATTTTTTTTTCCATCTCTCCTCTGCTATTTTATGTTTTGTAAGGGTGGGCCCTTCTGAAGTAATCATCGAAGGGCACGTGCACCCCCGCACAGCATCGCTGCCCGGAATTTGTTCTTTTGTGCGAATATTGGAAAGTACTTCAAAACAGCTTTAGTCCTCCCTAGAAGGAAATTACTATTCTGAAGAGGAGGTCTGCAGAGAAGCTGGAGGATTTTAACCACCACCCACGCATCCTCGACCCCTCTTTGCGACACCCTACATTCCCTCAAATTCTTGAGCTTCGTCTTTTTGTGTAAAAGCAGGCTATTTTTATGTCCTTTTGTTGTGTTGCTTTTTGTCCATTTCTTTCTTTTTTTCTTCTTTCTTTTAACACATCCTGCAATATTGCTTTATGGAGAAAAGAAAGAATAATAGCGGTTTTTGCAAAAGTTCTTAGCTCTGAGAAAAAAAGAAAAAAAAAACTTTATTGCTGTAATCGAAAATGTAGAAATGAATTTTAATACATTTTGTCCTTTTTCACTCATATATTTATGCTATTTTTATTATTCTTACTAGCCGCCTAAGGCGGCTAGCTGTCCGCCTCGCTAAAGGTTTTCACAAATAAAGTTTTTTAAAACATAGCAGGAAATCGGAAGATTAGTGTACAATTGGGTATACTATAGCCTACGTCACAGGTTGTGTTATTCCTACTAAATTTAACCCATGAACGGCATTTTCTGCGAGCCTAACTTCAAGCCACAAATAAACAAACGAAGTGTTTGATCGTTTAAATAGCTGTTTGCCAGATTTTATTGCATTATAAAGAAAAGTAATTGATATTCGATTTTTGATTAATAATTGATTTATGTGGATAGTGGCATTTATGTGGATAGTGGCATAGAATTTAGCATTGCGTCATGGTAAATGTTATTCCTACTAAGTGGAAGTAGTTGTGTTTTTTTTATATTATACCCAATTAAAGTGTTCCTGTGCTGCAATTTTGTCTTCATATCCAGTTCTGCTGCAGACGAAAGTTAAACTTTTCTCTACTTTTATATATGTAAACGAATGCGAACCTTACAATTAAATTACTAATTCCTTCGTATATTATTGGTTTAAGTTGTCGAAAATTAATATTTCAATAGGAAGGTTCGCATTAGCATACATTTATAAGAGTGGAGAAAAGTACATGCANGAGAAAAAAATAACTTTATTGCTGTAATCGAAAATGTAGAAATGAATTTTAATACATTTTGTCCTTTTTCACTCATATTTATGCTATTTTTATTATTCTTATTTGATTGAAATAAAAAATTTCAGTAACAGTTTTTAAACATTAGTATTTTAAAGTGAAATGGGCATTATTATGAAATTTTTAAATTCGATCTGAAATTTAATCATCATATCATTTTCACTGACCTTTGAAGAGATAGGTAGAAGAACGTGTCCAGTGATAGTTTGAAAACAACTATTACTCTGTGTAAGAACATGTTCCGATCTGCTGTATTTTATCTTTTATCGTGCACCTATAGTTCTTGTATTCTGTAAGCATTAATTTATTATACCAAGAAGGCAGTTTATAAAAAGCTTCGTGGTGTTTATACACAAGCTCAAGCTGATTTTGTCAATTTTACTTATCATAGCTTAACACGTTCTTCATTTATTCTCTTGTTTTATTAGAATGTTGTTTTTTAAACAGTTTCATGATGTTTCGTTACATTATAAAGCTATTTTTTTCAAATTTAAGGTTGTGCCACTTAACATGTTCTTTAATTAAGCTATTATTTTTTAAAAATGTCTTAAAAACAGCTTCAGGATGTTCATTTACGTTCTAAAGCTTATTTTGTCAAATTTAAATTTGTATCTCTCAACATATTCTTCGACTAAGCTTAAGCTGTTCTTATATAAAAATATCCTTTTATAACAGTTTCATTATATTTACATACATTCTTAAGCTGATATTTTTTAAATATAAAGTTGTGTCACTTAACATTTTTTTTATAAACAGCTTTACGATTTTCGTATTCATTCGAAAACTGATTTAGACAGTTATAAGAATTTGTCATTCTACCACTAAGCTCTTTTTTTTTTTAAGAATATCCCTTTATATACAGTTTCGCGATTTTTTTTAAAATTCTGCAGCTGATTTTATCTAATTAACTGATGCTTCACTTAACACACGTTTTTCTATATTGAGCCATTCAATAAATCGAAAGTCACTTTAAGTTGATTTTGTCTAANTAAGAATTTGTCATTCTACCACTAAGCTCTTTTTTTTTTTTTTTAAAGAATATCCCTTTATATACTGTTTCGCGATTTTTTTTTAAAATTCTGAAGCTGATTTTATCTAATTAACTGATGCTTCACTTAACTTTCACTTTTTCTATATTGAGCCATTCAATAAATCGAGAGTCACTTTAAGTTGATTTTGTCTAATTGACTGGTGTGTCATTTAAAGATTTAAACTTTTAATATATAGGAATGCGGAAAGTTGTGTACCAAAAGGTATCAACTGTAAGACTTTTTATCAGTTAAAGTTTTTTTGTTAATTTTAAATATTATCATGTTAGTCATTTCTTAAAATATCAACGCTAATTATACCAGTAACTTTCACCTAAGCTATTTTTATAAAATAGTAGTCTTCTTTGGGATTTAATTTGTTTACTTGGGCGGGGATAAAAACTGCAATATCCTGCCGAAAATAACGCCCGCTCGACCATCTTCTCAATCAGAAAACTCATCAAACGTTAATTAAAATGATTATTTTTAGTTCCTCCACCAACTAAAACAAACCTCAAAAGAGATTAGTTATTGTTATATGCCAATGATAGCTTCTCATCTTTACTATAGAAGCACTCCACCCAAACAAACTGACCTCGCATGCTGGAAAATATCGATATCAACGTTGAATGTTCGATTATTTTGACTCCCCCACCCTTTAAGTTCAGCCGCATTTCCACAAGAGATTTCAAAACCGCCCGAAAATCACGCATAACCCAAAATCCTTTTCGTTTTCTGTGTGCCCGGGCAAATAAGAGCCCCCAGGGAAAAGTGAGGAACACCTCATTAAGATTAGCATTTAATTACGGAGCCACGAAGATTGATGGAATGGAAGACTTCAGATAATCGTGGGGCATTTTACTCGATTAAACAACATCGCCCTCTGTAATTGGAAGGTCTTTTCGCACCGCCATCTTGATGGACCCTACTATCTTTTGAACTTTTGTTCGGGACCTTTGGAAAATTCTATTGAATGACTTTCTATGAGTGGGTGGATGAATTTCAAATTTAAATTTATTTTCTAAAATGATGAGTAGCCGCTGCTTCGTTTTAAATTTATTGCATGTTTTGATGAAAGTTGTCTGACCCCTTGTGAATAGGTTTCTGTCTAAAAATTGTTCCCGAATTTATTTTTTTTTGATAAATTTACAGTAAATAATGTTCTCGCTCGTTTCTGAACTATTAAAATCATTTTCAGAATTATTTCGAAAATGTTTTAAAAATTATATTATTATAAAGTTTATTATTATAAATAATATAAAAAATTATAGTAGTCTGAAATATTTCGAAATATGCAATTATCTGACTATTAAACTCCGTTTTATTTTTTATTTCAGCTTTAAATTGGCTCATGAAGTTAATAATACAATGAATTTAAAATAAATAATATAATACAACTCATTAGATTCGCATTTTTTTGTTACTTGATATATTTTTTAATTCTCAGTTAATTTTATCCGTGTAACTTTTATATCATTCAAAATCTAAGCAATAAAATATACTATTTAACATATTTTTTGTCATGTTTGTTATGTTGTTAGTGTACCTGGCAATATATTACATTGCATTTTGTTATTAATACAGTTGATTTGCTTTATTCTTATAATTTATGTGTCTAACGAAAACTATGTGTTTTGAAAAAAAAATACAAAATTATTTTCAAAAGGCACTATACATCTATCAATATTAAATTATTGTATTAATGCGTAGACGAAATTTGCAATAAATCGAGCATTTGCGACTCTGTTTTTTTTTCTTTCTAAATTATGTGTAAAAAATCACATTTTTTGTTGTAGCATGTTATAAAAATCCTCGTAAACATTCCTAATATCTTTGTTCAATAAAAGCTTCGTAAAGCACGCTTTTCATGTGACACTTATGTTAGATACAAATATATCATCAGTTATTTATTCTTTAGTATAGATTTCAATATCTGAGAACATCGAGTATAATAATGTTGTCCAAAACTGGTTTTACATTGAAACCGGTTTTATGTGTCTAATAAACACCAAGGAAAACCAGTTTTAATTTTATGTAAACTGCTGTTTGTGGAAAATGCAACACCATGAAGGAATCATCAGAATCAAATGAAATTCGCAGCAAATGTCAATTATAGGATATTATGCAAATTAATAAAGTTTCAGAGCCATCGCGCGTGCGTGGCGCGCGCAGCGCCCTCTGAATTGATGCTGAAAGCGTATAAATAAANTTTTTTTTTTTTTTTTTTTTTTTTTTTTTCTAATTTATATATAAAAAATCACATTTTTTGTTGTAGCGTGTTATAAAAATCCTCGTAAACATTCCTATTATCTTTGTTCAATAAAAGCTTCGGAAAGCACGCTTTGCATGTGACACTTATGTTAGATACAAATATATCATCAGTTATTTATTCTTTAGTATAGATTTCAATATCTGAGAACATCGAGCATAATAATGTTGTCCAAAACTGGTTTTACATTGAATCCGGTTTTATGTGTCTAATAAACACCAAGGAAAACCAGTTTTAATTTTATGTATGTAACCAAATTTATGTTGAAACCCTAATATCTGTACTTTGAACCATAATATAACCAACTTTGCTGCTACCTTAATAAATTTACCCATCCTTCCTTTCAAATTGAATCATGACATTGTAATCTAGTGAAAGAAGGGCAATAATATGATTCAACTTAGTAACATTTTGGATTGTAAGAAGTTTGAACTATGTTTTCCAAAATTTCTAGCAGTGTAGAGTTGGAACAGCATCCGTAATAATCGATACACTTTCCTAAAATTAAAATTTTGCCTACATAATTTTTAAAACGCGCTTTTCATATGAATGTGCGCTTTTTTTGAACATTAAGGTATTATCGGATGTTGTCCTTAATATCTAAAAACTCTTAGCATGAGAATAGTGTTGCCAGTATTATTATTTTATTGCATAAAGTAGCACAATTGTGACTGACAGTAATTCTTCTGCAGATGTCTCGCGGTGACTCCATTACATCTTTGGCTGCAGATTTGGCTCTTATCACTAAAACCAAAACTCTGATGGCTGGAGACATTGTTCATTCTGCCGACATTCTGCACAGGTTGGTGGCAGAAATGGGCGAAAGGACACGAGTTATGGACGACCCCATTGAAAGACAAAAGTTACTTCTAATATTGTTGGAGGTAAGATTTTTTTATCTTTTTTTAAAAAATGTTTCTAATAATTTATGTGGTTTTAAGTCAATTAATGCAAATTTGTTAAGGTAGTTAAACTATTTCGACGTTCAGTCTGACTATTAACCCATTGCCTTAAATTGCTGCGCTATAATAATTATGTCCCTGTCAAAAGAAAGATGTCATTGCTATTACAATTTGATCTAGGAAACTGGTAAAAAAGCTTTCTTTTTTAAATTTTCATAAAAAATATATTTTTAAAAAATTGATTGTTTAAGTTGTTTGACACTGAATAGCGTTTATTTTTGTTTAAAAAAAATTTAAGCAATTTTTTTAAACAGAAAAATAATAATCTCTCTGTATATCTTTACATATAATATACATATATTTCTCGTATGTAGCAAACTCTAGTATTTCACTATCTATTGGTAACACTCTAGCAATTGTTCATTTTGTTAAGTTGTCTTAAGTTATAATTTTAGTAGTGTTGAAAAGTTAGTTATACGCTAATCATTTATTTAGTATTTTTTATAGAAATACGAAGTTAGTTACGAAGCAATTATTTAGATTTATTTTTGATTCTTTCTGAAATGGCTGCTGAAATTTTAAACACAAACGGTGCAATGGTGCCGCATACTGTCCTATCAATTAGTCTTTTTCGAGCAATAGTTTATATATATTATATCTATCTTACCTCACGATAGACATGGGAATAATTTAAATACTTTTGCTGTTCACTATGCCCGAATTCATATTTACTGTAGTGTGTATGATTAAATGTCTGCCGGGCAGTTTTTAAATTATTACTAAAATTCAATAAATAAACTTTGACAATATCGCTTCCATCTGTTGAAAATACTTAAAATTTAAAACAAAATATATCTGGGGGCCAATGCGGCGGACAACAGCTAGACGGTGTAAAAATGTGGTTAATATATTGTTTGAAACTAATTAAGGTGTTAAATTTGGAGGAGAGGTTGAAGAATTTAGAATATTTAAATACAGTTGTGCTGTGCATTCGGCTTGGTTACCATTAAATTTTATATGCTGTGCTATAATTTTGAAAGGGATCCAAGCTTGTCGCCAAAGGTAGCTAGTAATTACATATACTTATAATATATTTTGCTTAACTTTAAAATTGAGTTCGTGCCAATTTATTTTGAATCTTTATTACGTAAATAAATTTCAATTATTATTAAAGTTTTTCTTTACCTAAATACGTTCTTTATTATTATATTAAAGAACTGAGAATAAAAAAAAGAAGCATTTTACAAAATTGTAATTGTAGTTATCTCATTAATTTTCATTGTTTTTTTTTAAAAATTTTTTTTATGCCGATACGATAATTAAAAAATAGCTATTGTTTCTTTTGTCTTTTTCTCTCAAATATTTTTTTTTTCATGTTTTACTTAATCTAATTAAAAAGTGTTTCTCACCTTTTTGTCTGCTAAAGACATCGGAGTCCTTAAAAAAAATTCATTGAAAAATACCTCTTTATAAAATTAATTTACAGCCGTTTTAATCAATAAAGTTTTGATCGAAAAGAACATTAAGTTCGAAATACCTGCGGCGTAACAGGTGCTAATTGTATACTCTCCTCGCATCGAACGAAAAATTCTACAATCAATATAGCCCAACCTGTCTCTGAAAAGGGATTATTAATTTTCCATCCTAATTTTAATTACTTTTGATCTATTTTATGCAAACAAAACTTCTGAAATTGGATCCGTTGCAATTTTAAAATTTGCCAATTACTCAATAATAAAATGATGATTAATCATTTAAATTGATTTATCGACGTTTGTTCTCGGATTTAGGCTATTTAAATGTTTGTTCAGCGGTTCTTGGGTTAACAGGAGCGATTAATTAGTCTTAACTATTAGAAATACTTTAGGCTGAACTTTTACGAGGTATTTTCGCTTCACCACACTCATTTGCGGTCTTAATTGAAGTTCATTTATTTCCCTCTGATTTTTCCAGGTTTCGTTGCTATGGAGAAATTTGCTATTATTCTTAACAAAGTTTTTTTCTTTTTCCTTTTAAATGTGTTTTGCGTGTTTGTAAAATATGACGATGACATTTAGACAAATGTTTTAACATTTCTTTTATTATCTTTAGCACTTTGTGACACGCTGAATCCCTAAAAAAATATTGCGAATTGTGCCCTTGATATATTTTAGGTTTGGGGTGGTGACAGGGTTTTTCAGAATTAAACAATCAAATTACGCAATTGCTTATAAACTATATTTTCAGGATCATGGTTTTAAGAGACTGCATTGCATTAAAAAAAAGAATAAATTAAGAAAAAATAAAAAAAAATAGTGCGTGGAGTCCCTCCGCGCGTAAGAAGTGAAACTTCGTAATGTGGAAATGAAAATAGGAAGGGGTAGAAATTGATTATTAGTGAAATCATATTGTTTCTTTAAGACAAACTTTATTAACATTGCTTACAATTCACAATTGATCGCATCTTTTAATTATCATTTTCGAGTGGAGAAATGTCCAAATCTATAACATTTACAATGAGATTATGATAACTAAAGTAAGATATAATGTTTGAGTTCTATTTTTTCAATATTTCTTGCAAAAACTGCATCAATGGTAGTTACCCCTTTGGTTGTTGGATCATTTCTACCATTTATCATTTCCAATCCAGATTTGTCTTTAAGGTAGGTTAATAATGTTTCAGCTTCAGGTAACGAGAAATTCACATTAAAATCTCCTGCAAGGATCACAGGCCGCTAAGAATAATCAATTTCTTCACCAGTAACGTCTGCCAGAATTTGTGAACCTGCAGTGGATAGTGGCAATTAAGATTTTGCAATAAATAATTTAATATCCCTCATGGCTACATTTGGTGAATTATAAATGGCAATTAGAAAAGAGAAAACCTAACAATCAATTGATATTCACAAGAGACGTTCCTTGACCTAACCTTAAATCCGTCGCATTGTCCGTGGGATTGTTTTCACTCATTTTTTACAATTGTTATCCACTAAGTTTGAAAATAAAAAGTACTACCCTATTAAATTATACTAGTGGGCTGTGCCCCCTGCTAGCTAACGCTCGCCAACCCCCAAAAATTACTACGCAATCCTATATGGTTTGCTTCACAAACCAAGCTCGCTTCGCTCGCTACTAACTTAGGTACATTGCAAATGCACAAAATTCTAAGAATTCAAAACAATCATTCAAANTGAGAACCAAAACAATATGGAAATGAATGAGGGAAAACTGGATCCTACCACGTGATTTCCCGGCCAATAAAAATGTAGCGTTAAACGTTTAACGCAACCTTGTTGGAGGTCGCATAAGAAGTATAACTTCAATAAATAAAAATTAAAAAAAATTCAAAATATTGTTAAAAAAAATCCACTATTTTTTTTTTTCCTGAAAAGGCAATATTTTATTTATTAATATTCATTTTGAAAAATTTAAAGGGCAAAACTCGTAATTTTATGCAAAATTAAAGATCATATAATTATCTCTTATTTCTTTCGGAAATATATACAATAATAAATGCATAAAAAATAATTTAAAAAATATTTTTAAGTTGGATATTTTTTTAACCACTTTGTGTATTTCCGTAAAAATCAGAAAACGAAACACTTTCAATGAAAAAAAAATTGTTGGTGAAAATTAACCCAGAGGATAGGTTACTGGGAATGACACGTTCGAAAAGGGAATCAACCCAACCGAAAATTCCATTTGCTCCAACTGCTGTCACCCTCAGGGCATCCCATCGTTTTTGGGGCTTAAGCCCTCCCTTATAACACCAGTATTTCATTCCCTTCTGCTTTACTTGATTGTGCTAGGGCGCAACCCTTCTGTCATTGACAGTAAAGGCGTAAAAAGACGCCCTCTCTACACTTCTATTTTCTTGTATGATTTTAGTTCTATTGTACGGCAGTTGAAAAGCGTTCTAGATTGCGAATTTCCAGTAAATAAGCAGACTGCTAATTTATTTATTTATCATTATTTAAATTTCTCCTTTATTCTTATTCAAACGTATTAGTGCACAGTTCTAATTTTGGTTTAAATGTTTCTCTTGTTTTTTTCTTAATATACTTTTGCTACAGTAGTGTGTAATTACAATGAAAATTAGTACATTAGAAATTGTCAGCCATCTTCATAGATAATGTTGCTCAATTTCCTGTAACTAAGCAGACTGCTAATTTATTTATTTATCATTATTTAATTTCTCCGTTATTCTTATTCAAACGTATTAGTGCACAGTTCTAATTTTTATTTAAAAGTTTCTCATTTTTTTTTTTTTTTTTAAATATACTTTTGCTACAGTAGTGTGTAATTACAGTGAAAATTAGTACATTGGAAATTGTCAGACAACTTCATCGATGATGTTGCTCAATTCCCAGTAACTAAGACTGCTAATTTATTTATTTATCGTTATTTAAATTTATCCGTTATTCTTATTCAAACGTATTAGTGTACAGTTCTAATTTTAATTTCAAAGTTTCTCATCTTTTTTTTTTTTTTTTTTTTTTTTTTTTTTTTTTAAATATACTTTTGCTGCAGTAGTGTGTAATTATAGTGAAAATTAGTACATTAGAAATTGTCCGCCATCTTCTTATGTTGCTGTCTTATGATAATGTTGCTGTCTCTAAGGTTATTATTAATTGTCTTTTTTTAGGTTATCGATATCACTAATATTAATTTCATCCCTTAATCCCTTAATATTAATTTCACTATTTGCCTATTTTGACATATCTGTTAAACTTTAAAGTGAACCGAAAAGAATTTTGCATACAATTATGTAACTCGTTTATCCAAAAATAATTTAATTCAAAATATAAATTTTTAAAGCTATTTTTGTTATTTCAATTAAAAAAGGCGGGAAATTTTTGAATTGTTAGGTTTATAAATCTTTATGCTATATTTTATTCTTGTCTATTGACGTGAATTTTCAACAATTGTGTTGATTTTCTAAAATTTTATTTTTTTGAAATACTTTATATTTAAATCAATTAAATACATCATTCGAATCTTTGTTTTTTTATTACTTAAAAACACTTTCTTTAGTTTTTGTCATTAACTTTCTTTACATTAGCTTTTTTTATATCGTTTTTTAATCACGTGATTGTTAAGTGATATTAATTATATACATTTCCAAACAAATTTTTCAACTTAAGTTATTGGAAATGAAAGTATGTGTTTCATTTTCTAAATGCCTTTTTGATTAATTAGCTACATCTTTCACCGATTTCCTTTTTTCTTTTTTTATGAATTCTTCAGCGTGTTGTTACTACTCTTACTTATTAAATTAATTTTTTTTCCAAACATTGTAAGCAAAAAGAAACTAACAATTTTTAACCTTGTTTCTTCTGTAATTATTCAACTTTTATTTTTTTAAGGGAAATTCTTGTCTTTAATAAATCTTGCAGTAACTTAACACAAGTTCACTTGCAGAATCTGTCAATCACTCTCGATTTTTTTTCTTTTTTAATCCAATGTTTTCCACATGCTGCAAATCCAATAACACCATCCTTACTCCTTTCTAAAATATTTTTTTTTACATGTGAAAAAAAAGGGAACATTGCTCATTAATTTTCCCTAATGAAACTTGGTAACATATATTCATTTCGCTATGGTTGTAAAGCTTTTTACAAGTGTAGCCCTTTTTTCTTCCTTCAATACTGGTTCTTTTAGAAATTATTTTAACCTTTATTTTTTACCGTTTTTACTATCCTTTTGAACATGTCCCCGATATTGATTTCATATCAGAAGGTGGTAATTAAGAGAAAAAGGAGGGAAAAATCAAGGTAATGTTTTTGCTAACTCCCTTTTTTTATATCTTCATAAAGACTAACTTTGATGGATATTCTCTTTTTACTTAATATGGCTTCATAACCCACACCGCTGCTTTTTTTTTCTTGCGGAGTAAGTGATTTAATTTTTTTTTACTTACTTATTAAAATTATTCATTTCGCTCGTAAATTTACCGTTAATAATTTAATAATGTTTTCTCTTTTTCTACTCAATTAGCCAAGATTCATATATTAGAAATTATTAAAAATTGGCTTGCTAGTAGCGTTTTTGAAACTCTTAATTATTAGCTCTGACTAACGAGAAAAGCGAAGGATTTTGTCATTTTTTTTAATTATTTTTTTTTATTTCATTAAAAACTTTTAGGAATTTAAGCTAGGTTTATGCTTTTTATCATATTGCGTTCATTAAATGTTGATTAATATCATTTATATATATTATACATGAACTTTCATGAATTAATAATTAGGCTTAATGTAAATTTAATTATTTATGTTAAAAATTGATGGTTTTAAAAACTAAGAAGATTATTTACTATCTATAATAAGATGATTCGGAAAATTTTTGTCATTAATGTTAGTGAGTCAGAATATAATATCTTTGACAAGCCGAAATGATATATAACTGTAAAAAATCATCATTAATTTTAAATAAGTTAATCTTACTCTTTAAAATTATTGGGAAATGCTAGTTAACTTTAGTATGCCAAAATAATGTAACTGAAAAATGTGTTGTTAATTTTAAACAGGCTTCTAAGATAGCTTTATAAATCCGAATTTTTAAAATTAGTAGAAAATATTATTTTTTAATTACGCAGTGTCAGAATCCTTTATTTATAACAATATTAATTATATAGTCAGAATATTATGGCTGTTAGCAGATTTCATTATTTTAAAGAAAAGCTACGCTATAATTCTTGACTTTTTAGATTGTTTTCTGAAATGCTCTGGATGTTTGGCTCTTTGCAAATTGCTGGCGTTATTTATAACTCTTATTGCAAGCCCGTTTGACGGCAAAGAAAAAAAAATGAATAAATAAAATAAAAATATAAGTTATTGTAATAAAGAATAAAATGTGAAATATAATGAAGTCATTCATCTTATGATGGATAAAATTAAAAAAAAATACATAAAAGTTAATGATTTTGTGAAGAATAAAATTTGAAATATGTTATTCATTTTACGAAGAGTAAAATAAAAATATGAACAGATTATTTATTTTATAAAAAATATTAATTGCACTTCAATATTAAAATTTATAATTTAAAAAATATAATATTTAACTTCGACGTTTAAAAAGTGAGTCAAGTATGCACTTAAATTTATATCGCCTTCATAAAATACTTGATTTAAGAAAATGTTCATTTATTATTATTATTATTTTAGCAATAATATCTTAGTATAAATTATTTTTTGAAAAAAGATATAATTTTAAAAGAAAATTAAGGATTTCTAAACAACGTTTCCATTTCTTAAAAAATGTGACTATTTCCACTTCTCTTGTACCTTAACTTTATAATTTTTCCTTCAAAATCATGCTATACTGTTTGATGCTTTATTTACCGGTTTGAATATTTTTTTTATTTTTACATTTTTAATAATTATCGTTTCTTGACTGAAATTTAAATTTAAAAAAAAATATGTATTGAAGATTATGGCATTATATTAAAACCCTTGTTTATCCTTTAACAATGACTTGTTGAAATGAGAAAAAAAAAGAAGACAAAATTCGATAAGCTAATTTTTATGAAATTAAACATTCTTAATGAAGACACCATATGTATCAATCCTCAATCCCAACAGCTAAGCGAGAAGTGGGAGAAAAAAAACGCGAAATTGGCGATAAATTCCTCTCTTTTGCGCGCCAACAAGTAAAAAAATGTATTAAACTTCTATGTATTATTCATAAGGAATGAATTGACACCCTGCATAAAATGGCTGATAAAATATTCATTGAGAAAAATTGTTAGCTACGAAAAGCAAAAAGTCGAAATTTAGCTTCGTTCATTTCAAAATCAGAGCATTAACGAAATTTGATACGGTGTTAAATTCTTTTTTCCTCTTATTTCGTTCTATTCATCGCTTATTATATTTTATTATTAGAACTTCAATATATTCGAGAATATTCCATTTTAATTACTGTCGAGTTCTGTATTATTATCTTCCCTTTAGGGAATTTTAGACGCTTTTCTTTTAGCGCCATATTGGGTGTTACAACTATTTTGCTCGCAGACAGATTTGTTCTTTATTGGTGGGATGTAGCTGAAATTGTTTTCGTTTTTTATTGTGCAGTTTAATTTGTTGCCATTTTTAATAAGATAAATAAATATTCATGATTTAGAACAAAGTTTTTGGCATAATCAATAAGAGTTGTATTCATGCATATTGATTCATTTTTGTATCAAAATGAGTTATCTTTTTTATCTAAGCTAAATGAAAATAATGTTACAGCTAATTATTTTATTTTGTCTAAAAATAAATAAGTTATATGTTTAAAAGAATTTTTTCCCTCGAATATTTCATATAAAAAAGGGTACACATTTTGTTTTGTTTCCAAATAATCTTGTGTTAATTATACACGTTTAAAAAAATCATTTAAGCGTTGTACCTTAATATCGAAATGTAGAACTTTACCGTGCAAATTAGCTGTTACTTCAACAAGGTATTTGTACCAAATTGAATCGTGTTTTCATTCACGTTTCACATTACCACTATTTTTCTTTGAACTAAGGAAAGCTTATATTTGTTCATCTTTTTGACATTGCATCTTGTAAGCGTAATATTGGAATCGTATATAGTTTTTCATACTTTCAGCTAGCTAATATTGTAAAAATTAATGATGTTCCACGAAATGATTAATAGTATTCACGCTAAAATATAACAAGCTTAAAGGATAATCTTCCTTTCATTTCAGGCTGTTCTGGAAGTCAGTAGCAATTTACTGGATGACAGCCAACGGGCTCCTTGGCATGACCTGAACAGGGAACAGCAACAGAAATCAGCATCTGCTCTGCTCAGAAGTCAAGAGAAGAGTGGGTGGCTATTGGCAGAGTCTCATCACTCAAGATATAGCCACAGAAGTGGACATTCCCATGTTTGTAAGTATTTCCTCATCGATATATTCTTTGATGTATTCTTCCTATAAATATTCTTTGTGCACATTGCAACCAAATCTTAATTTTTTAACGCTCTGAATGCTGAAGAAAAGTTTTTGCTACTAAATTTTACATTTTCGAAAAACCATCTTCCAAATGACGAGTATATATTTTCCCCGAATGGTATTTTCCATTTGACATAGGAAATTCAGACTAGATTACTAGTTTAGATGGTTGGTTGGTGTCGTGCCATGGGCAGGAAATATTTTTAAATGTAATCAAAGGTCCTGTATTCAACATCTGAAATTTGAAGGCAATTTTCTTCATATAAGTCCGCCCACGGATTGCCACTTATTTGCTGCAATTGCGCAAGTATAGCGGGACAGTTGAAAAGATGTATGGGGTTAACTCTATGTCTGGGCAATTTTTGCAGTGGCAGTAAGTCCTTGTCCCGTCAGCATGAATCTTCATCCCCCTAAAGTGTCCTGTCCTGAGTCTTGACTAGTTTAGATCTGCTTTGGTTTTGCCTCAATGGCTAGTCTTTACTATATTTTTGATCAATATAATGTATAAAATCTAGATTAATAAAGGCAATAAATGAATTAACAAACAAGCATAAGATAGTACACATGGATGCCTGATAACACTGCGAAAGATACCTTAAAATATAGGCACATGGAGATTTACTGACACACGAGGAGGCTGGGTTGAAAGTTCTTATCTATAGACCATAGAATTTTATTTTCTGATACATTTGGAGGCTGGGCTGAAAGTTCATGCATACCAAGACTGAAAAGAGCAAAGACTGGTACGAAAATCTAGCTTGCTTCAGGGAAAAATAAACTATCCATGACTACCAAGGTTTTACAGTTATTACTAATATATGTCAGACCGTTTCTTACCCGAGAAAAAATAATGTTAGTAAGAGCTTATTTTACTCCTCCTGAAAATCAGCTATTATGGAATGGTTTAATACGAATTTTTTTCTCTCTTACGTTTCACTTTCGAACCTACGTGTAGGCTGCGTACTCTGCTGCCCCATTGCAGCATGCAGGTAAAATGTGCTGCAAGGTAGAACCGCATATTTAACTTGAATTCTTTTCCAGCAAATGAAGTTTAACAATACTGGATAGCTGTTAAAATTTTTTGCCTCGAACAATTTCGCTGTAAGAATATTTATTTTAGAGCAATTCTAAAATCTAAATGAACAAATTTAACGTGCTTATTTTCAAAGTAACCCAAATAATAAAGCCGTGGAACTAAAATAGCCCAGAACTACTTATAAATTTATCAGACTAACACACACGCTGACAGCATCGATAAAGCTCAGATAATTTCGTTGATGAATTGCTTTCTTACGTCAGATATGTTCGCAACGTGTCACCCAGAAATCGACTTGTAATATTTGATCCATAAACAGCATGATAAATGGCCATTTCCGATCTAAATAGTGGAATAAAAGAATTGTCAAATAAAAGAGGTAACAAGAAAAATCTGACAAAAAAAGAAAATTGTATTAACTAATAGCCATAAATGTAATGAATGTATATATCTATAAAATTTGTTGGAAATAAATCCGTCATGTCACTTGTGCCATCGTAAATCAAGGGCGACCGAAATAAAAGACAGGGGAGTGAAATATGTATGTATGGCGTAAAAAAAAAAGTAAATACACGCGTCAGAATGTCTCGCGCTTTGCTCTGGAAGAAGAAAATTTCGCCAAAAACTTATCTATCAAATGCCCGGAGCAAGCTGTCCTTTAACAATAGATTGGAACGCACGTAGGCCGTCAATAAATGATTTTTTAAAAAATATTCCAAGAGAAGATAGAAAAAAGTGGATGAGTAATTGTTCAATTTTGTCGGCGAAATATTCCGTTTCTTTGGCGATAGTTTTCTGATTGAAAACTAATTATGTTTTGAAAACCGTGGAACCTGATTACAATTATTTAAAGAGTAATTGTTAGAGCATGAATTATAAGAAAGAATGAGTCTAATTTTTCGCGAAATTGTATTAAAATTACCGTGTAATTAACAATTTTCTTAATATTTTTTTAATTTTACCCTTTATACTTTTTTACTTGGTGATTGTTTTTTATTTTTACTTCCCTAGAATATGAAAAGTTGAAAAATTATACGACATGTATGGTATTACATTTCTTAAAAAAATGTATACAGTTAACAATTTTATGGTTATGTTAATCATGTCTGTCTTACAACTATTAATATTTTGTATGGCAAAGTTTCTGCACTTCAATTAGTAAAACTCAAATTGAATTTTTGAATCTCAATTCTTTGCCTAGCCAATGAAATTAGTTTATTTAAATTCACTCCGTAAACTAATATTAAAATATTCGGAAGTTCAAGTTTGTCCAGCAGAATATATTTCTGTATGCAAAAAAAAAAAAAAAAAAAAGGAAAGAGAAATTAGTTAATCTTCAGTATAGGTAGTAAAACACCAGTTTCAATCAGTTTTAAAAATAATTGTGCATTGAACTTTTATCAGTCCTGAAGTAATTAAAGGGAAATTTTGATAATCCTCCTTCTTACAGCTTAACCGAAAACAAGTCTGAGCATTCTAGTGTATATAATTTAATTTTGAACTTTCCTGTAATATTTAAAATGCTTTATAATTTTGTTAGCACACGAACTGGTCATTTAAAATTCCATTGCGGCCATTATTTTTTTGTTAGCGTATTTTATACGATGTCACTTTTTGAATTTATTTTTAACATTAAGTTTTTTTTCCTTCTCATGAGAAAG
The DNA here is from genome assembly GCF_043381705.1 of Parasteatoda tepidariorum. Taxonomy (NCBI): domain Eukaryota; kingdom Metazoa; phylum Arthropoda; class Arachnida; order Araneae; family Theridiidae; genus Parasteatoda; species Parasteatoda tepidariorum. The sequence goes on along the minus strand of NC_092205.1, from coordinate 61,456,398 downwards.
TTTCTTCTTCAATCATGACTGTGACTTTTTCCAGATATAACCACTGAATAAAGGAAGTCACTTGACCAGCGGTTTAATTAATGAGTGAATTAACATATTAGTGAGGTGAAGACAAAGAATGGGAAAGCCCTTTGAAAAGCTTTTAGAAATACATGATTTGTGCGATTGCAGCCTTTCACCACAAATTATTTTTATATTTATTATATTTTTTCTGGTAAAATGCGAAATTTTGCCACCCAACTCAAAACATCTTTGAGTCAATTTTTCTTCCTTTTAGCTGTTTTTTAGTATGAAAAACGAGATTCTTGCTTTTTAAATTCATCTGTTTTTTGAACCACCCAATGTAGCTTTGGAATCATTTTTCGTGTTACTTTTTTATTTCTTGTTTTGTTAGCTGTTGCATCTATGTTAATAAAGACATTACAATACTACAATAAGATGTTTTGTGCATTTTTAAAGAAGTCGTTTCTTTTTACTTTTCTAGTGGCTGCCGTTCATGTAGTTGAATCCTGGGATATATCTGATGTAGTATTGCCTCCACCCTTAGATACAACCTGGTGGATTGTGGATGACAGATTGTTAGTTCCTGCTCCAGCTCTTTTAGCCACAGCCAAGCAAGGTAAATATGTGTGCACAACTTAGGGATGAGATAGCTAAATTCTCTAAATTTAATAGTTTAATAAAGCTAAAGGATTTGAGAGAATATATATAAAATAAACGCGTTAAATTATGTTTAAAATATTTAAATATTTAGGATATTGACAGAATTTTGTACCCTGCTCTTATAGGCTTACTCTTGTTCTGTTTGCCACAAATGTTCATCAGTAAATATTTATATCAAACGAGACAAAACATTTGGAACTTCCCTTGATACTAAACCCCACATTCAATTCAAATTAATTTTATTTAATTGGTAAAATCGGGAAAAATATTCAGCATTGTGTTTTACGTTGTTAATAAATTTTTTGCAATTTATTTAGACGTTTAATATATGTTAACTATATTTACTTATATGACACGTTTGTTGAATGGAACTTGAAAAAAAATATTTGTGTGCTTTTATTAAATTAGTTTAAAAGCTTCAGCTGAGAAAAACAAGCTTTAAAAACAGTGTAAAAGTTTTCTTATATTTATTTCTTGAAATAACTCCTTTTCTTGCTTAGAACAGTTCTCCCAAATAAAGATGCAAAGCATGATCTTCCTCTTTTCAAGCAACAACTGTACAAACATTCGTTATTGATTTTACCTAATTTATACCAAAGAAGGCATTTTTGGAAAGAACTTTGAATAAAATTCCCAACTCGGCAGACGTAAATAATCTTTCAGATTCAGAATTATTATTCTCCTTTTCCTGACGTCATCCATCATTTCTTTTTTTCGAAAGTGGCAACAGCAACAATGGAGTATGGAAGGCAGAAAACACTTTCACCCAAAGTGTTCACTGCCGCTCCACAATAAAGACAGAATACAAAATGCAATATGATGGGGACCCATGGATATCCATATATTTATACATGCATGCGTGATTTTTCCCATCGTTCGCATGGGCATTCTTCATACATCTCGTCGACTTTTGATGCTCTTCGGGAAATTTGCCAAGTCTTTTTGGAAGCATTTCGTAATTGAGAGACTAGTTCATCTGCCATTCTTAGCTCATAAATATGTTTACGACTTCTCTCGCTTATGGCTGTCTCAACGCAACAACAAGTTTAAAAAACACAAAACAAAAACAAAGTGGTTGAAAAATATGTGCAAAAAGTCTTGGTAATGGCTTGTGCTTATGAATGTTTTATTCCTACATTTTTTTGTTTCCATTTTTTTTTAGAAAAACATCGTGTTTAAAAATTCTGCACCATCAAAATAACTTTCAATATTTATAACGTCTGCGGTAGGTTTGAAATGTTTTTAACACATATTTAACTTCCGTAGCGAGAGAAAGATAAATTGCCAAATGGTGGAATTTATCTGATTGGATTTCAGCCAATCAGGTGGAGTCATTAATCTTTAATCGCTGCTTCTTTTTATACTTTTAAAAATGGCAACAAAACTGTTACCTTCTAACTGCCTGGAAATAGCTTCTTCCATTATTTTTTTTATTGATTTTTGAGTAATGGAATGTTTTATGTTAATAGTTAAACATTGGAAGTTTTATCGCAACCGTAACTAATTCACGGTGTAGATAACTTAACTGGATACATTGTATAGAAGTAAATTTCCGAAATTTAATTCTCAGTTTAAATTCTCTTTAATGTATTATGTCGTTTCGTCAATCGCTGAAGAGCATACACTCTTAATTACGGCGGGAATTGAACCTGCTACGTTTTTTAGTCGCGACCCTTTATGTTTCCTTCATTCATCCTTTTATTGCGTGTGATATCTTTGGTGTATGTGTGGGTAATTTAATGTGTATAGGTAATACGTTAGCATAAACTATTATGTAAAGTAACAAAGAGGAGTTTGATCGCGATCTTCACCAATTTTGTATCTTCTTTCTTTCTCTCTTCCTTTCTTTTTCTGTTGTTTCAGCGTTTGACTTTCTTACCTTGGGATGTTGAGCGTTTCTTAGTGCCATCAGAACTGCATTACATCGCAGAAAATACCTCAAATTCGATGAATGATTATTGAATAAACGTAACAATAACGGAAATCGAACCCCATCCCTTGTGCTTTCCTTGTTGATTGGCAAAGTAACATACCACTCAACCATATAAATATTATAAACGGCGTTGTACATCCGTCTCAATTCTGCCAGAAGAAAAGGGAACTCTTGTGGATCAAACATTGGAACAAACTAGTTTTCGTGGAGGACTTTTTGATGGAACTAACCCGCATTTATGTTACAAGGAAAGAAAAACTTCCCATGGGTAGCCCGACGTAAGGGGATTCTAACCCATGATCCGTCTGCCATTGAAGATATTTTATGCCTGTGATCGGTTCGAGCAAGGGCAGTATTCGTATCGATCAGCTAGAATTCGAACCTAAGTTACCTTATGGGGGCGATTCGAGCGCTCTATTCGAGTAGCTATATTTAAGTATTGATTCTACATAAAGCGTTTGAATCAAATATGAAGAGCCAGTACATAAATAGAGTGATATTTGCTGTCTCAAGTTTAGGATCATTGCTTTCAGAATTCTTACCCATTTTTGAAGGAGACTTCTTCGGAGTACGTCACTTAGACGTAGATTATCCATGAAACTATGTTCGTGTCATAAGTTGATTAAGCTGGAACAGTGCTCAACTAACTGTGATGTACAACATCGCTCACCCGTACTTAAACTAAATAAAAGCCGCTCTCAAATCTCAAAAATATTACATTTTGCTGATCATTTCACCGAGAGCATTTGAGAACAAGAACCGAGATGGCGTTGGAAAAAGTGTCGAATTTAAGGTCAAAAACACCGAAGAACTAATGCACTCACACGGAATTTTTTTTCATTAGCCTAATTCTAAAACTAGAGAAATTGTTAAACAATTTAATGTCTTCGAAAGTATCTTTTAATACATACTTATGCAAGCTTTTCCATTACAGGTGTTTCACGTCTTGTTTTATTAGTCCATCATCGATTAGGCGACTTGCTTGGATCTGAAGTGGAATCTGGAGAAATAGCACCAACAAACACCAGCAGAATAATCAACTCCAGAGTGATTGGTGCACTTCTGGAAGGTCACCGTGTCCTCAGCTTACCAAGACCCATCACTGTTACGTTTAAACATTTACAGGTATGTTTTAATTATTAAACTAATAAAAACAAGGCATTCAAATCTATGTTCTTCCATCTTAAATTATATTAGCAACGATTCCACATTTTATTTAATCTCAATGAATTATGTCTCTGTTACCTTTGGTTCCGCCAAAAGCAATACAACATTTCATTTTAATGAGTAGTGTTGCTTTAAGCACTCTCTGTTGGCTGAGTTTAAAATTGTTCTTTTCTAACGTAATGATAAGAGAACTTTTTGGGGGAAGGGGTATGGTGCCCATAAATCGAAAACTTAATATCTTTCTTGTTGCCTTGAAATTGCATTACTATCTTTCACTTCTAAAAATCATGGAGAAAAGTTCATTTGTGCTTTCAGTCCCCCAGGGGGTTGGAAAACATTCTAATCGTCCTAAAAGTAAGTTATAGCTTTTGGGGGTGTATTAGTTTGGCCGTTTTGCAATGAGAACGTTATTTTAGAATGAAGGAGACTATTCAAAAATTTTCCTTATCTCGTTTTCTGCCTAAGATAGTTGATGGTTTTTGAAAAGAACAGTTATTTTCGTAACTATCTGCTGTAATATTTTTGATGTCTTGAGGTAGGTAGTAAGGAAAAAAGCTTTTTTTTTAAAGAATTATTTAATGTTTTTTAGTTTAAGATTTTATTTTTTAGGTAATCAGACGCTCTTGGATAATGAGATGAATTTTTAATACATTTTTTACGGTAATCTTAAGTAATTTGAAAACAAAAATTAATGAGATGGCATTGGGTGGATAGTTTCTTTTAGAAGAAAAACGAAGTTTACAAGGGATGTTATAAATCATTTTTTATTTGCTTTTTCCTCTTTTTTTCTTTTTCTTAATCAAAAACTCGAGATATTAAAGCTAGCCATGTTTTTCTTTCTTTTCATTTTTTGCGAAATTAATGGGGAAAAATATTTACTTTTTTTTAATGTTAACGTTTTTCTGATTTTTTCCTTAATTGCTTACTAAGCAGTGTTTGGTTATATAACAATATTTATTCTATGGTTAAACATATTTTGAAATTTGACTGTATGTTAGACATCTAAATATGTTCGTATATTTCATATACTCTGAAAAAAAAAATTGGTTCAGTATCGAAACATAATTTCGTTAACATATTATTGACATACTATTTACATTTTATTTACATTACTCTCTCAACATATTAACCAATTTTTTATTTCTGTAATTATTTAACTTTTTGCAAAGATGAAGAAAAATTGTATCTGAAAACTGCGATTTTGTATATTTGTTTTTATAGATCAATTTGAAAGTTTCCTGGTAGAATCAAAATGCGCAAGAAATGTTTATTAATTTGAAAGCTTCATTATATTTTATTATTGATAAAAATAATTCGACTGAATGTTTCAATTTGAATCCTAAAACTTTCCGATTTACGGCAATTTCTGTGAAGCAACGCTACAGCTTGATTTTCCTGTTATTATGTGACCCTGAACTTCTTACGAAAGTATCAAATATCGAGAATTTACGTATAGTAAGAAATGTAATTTAATTAAATTATTTAAAAAAATGCTATTTTTCTAAAAAGTGCGATATTTGGTAGAATGGAACCAGTGGAAAACATCCTAGAATGTAATAAAATGCGCAATTTTAACTTGTTTCTTAATAGTTGCAATCTGTTTTTTTTTTTCATGAATTGCAAAATATTAATTGGACATTGATGAATTGGATGAATTGACAGAATGAATTGGATTAGTGTTGATCTGAGTTTAAAACCGACACAAAATCATCTCTCCAGAGTATATAAAAATTGTGATTTCTGATTTTTTTTTAAATATCATTTTTAATTTTATGTAAACATTTCGTAACATTTGTAAAATTTATATACCATAACATTAATAATATTAATAATTAATTAAAATTTGTAAATAGTTATAATTTTTTTTTCCTTGAAAATTAAACTCGGAATAATAACCTGTATGATTTTTGTCGGGATAGAGTTCAGAGGACGCCATACACCGGGAAAATCTTTTCGTCTCCAATTCTCTTTAATCTCCATAACTAATTTAAAATATGGAAAAAATTGAGTTCAGACGATCAGGCAAAGGAGAAGTTCTCTTCGAATAATTTTTTTGAATTTTGAAGTTTCGAATATTTTATTTTTCAGCAATTGAAACATAATGGCTTACTCTAGGTTTGTCTTAACTCATTTTTTTTAAATTTTAAATTAGTAATGGAGGTGAAAGAAAACTTACTAAGAAAAATTTCTCCCGTGTTATGGTGTCTTCCTAAGGTATGCATTCGGGTCATGTGACTAGAGACCATCATCTGAAACTCCGAACTGCATTTCTGCCCCTGAAATAGCATGTGTTCAGGGCCGCATGACCTTAAAATCGGTACCTGACCTCTGTTAATACTATGTTAAACATTAACCATTACTTTCTACAAACTTTTCTCGAAAAATTAATTAATAAACCATTAAGAAATAAACTATTCCCTCGAAACTCGATAGATCCACAAATCTTTCACTGGGCGTTTCCAAACCATCAGCCCGAAGTTTTTAATTACGTTATACAAAACTTACCCATAACATAACGCGCGCAATTCAGTTAATAACAAGATTCTAATTTAGAGCCCGCCAAACTTGCAGCAGGTTCTATTCGATCTCGGAAATTAACAAGGACGGTTATGGTATAAATCAAACCATTGCAGCTAATAAATACACGTTCCAACATAAGTAGGAAAGCATTGGGAACGGCCATTAATTGCATCTACGTGGTTTGGCCTGAACGGTAGGCGACAACCCGTATTAATAGTTACAGTACCCCGTCAGCCTTATATTATATTACTCTTGCGTTTTAGGATCCAAATGCATTATGTCAGCAGGAATATGTATAACGAGTATGACAGGGCTTGTATTGGATTTGGCGAGATTTAGGTTTAATCTTGCGCCTGATTTAGTTACTATATTGTTAAACCATGGACAAATATGTAACGGGTTATTGTGAAATCTATTTATCAGCATTCACCCATTTAATAACACTTATCTCTAAATTTCCTTTGTTTTCTTCATGTTGATATATTTTTTTGTAAAAAACGGCCATTTTTTTAAAATATTTGTTTTGTTATTATTACATGTTATTAGTACTTTTATATTCGTTTTATAACACGTCAGGATTAGTCGAATTTCGTTGCTTGAAATTTTGACTTCATTTTTCTAAGGATATATTTGATTTGAACCTTTTTTTTTCTTTGTTTGACAGAGAGAAATCTGGTATCTTATAAATATTCCAGATATACAGGGTATCACGTAATCACCGTCCTTGACATTGCTTTTGCTTGGATCCTTGTTAAAGATGAAGCTTAAATATTATGCACATTGGGTTGCAAATTAATGTTTAAGATGGGGGGAAACAAAACGATATCAACTATCGATGAATCGTTGTTGAAGAAAGGGGGACTAATATCGTCAAAACTAGTTTATTAGAAACATATGTAAGCTTCGTTACGTTATCTATAACCTTTTACTCTCACTTTTTTTTCCAGCAATCAAGCTGGTTATATTTTTAATCACGCTTTCCTCGCTAATAATTCGTCAGGTTTCAACAACGTTTTTTTTTTCGTGCTTTAATATTAATATGCGCACCTGATGTGCATTTTTTTTGTTTCACTTTAATTAAGCTTCTTTAGATTATAGGTTATAGAACACCTGGTGTAATTTCTTTGAATGTACTTTATATTAAACAATTTTAACTTGAAATGCTTATCTTGCGATTTACTTCTATAAAATAATTCTAATAATTATATTTAATAGACCCTAAATTCTACAAATAATTTTCACAAATTGTGAACAGTATTAAATTGAGTTGCAATTTAATAGTACTAGAGTCAAATGCAGGGCATTGCCATAGGTGACGTTAATGGTGCTATAAACTATACATGGCGTAATAACATAAAGGAGAAAATCGAGATAAGGCATTAAAAGGGAGGACGTGTCACTAGAGAACCTTGGGGACATAGAACTTGTCTATTGATTATTTTTTTTAATTAATTCATTAATCATTTTTATTGTTTTATTTTATTTTTATCTGACAGCTTCGATTATTTTAATCTTTTTCCATTAACTACGCTTACTATTTATTTATTTATTTGGTTTTTGTTAGAACATAACTAAATGTATAGTTTTTTTTTTGTTGCCATATGCCTGTTTAGGCAGTGGGGGTGCAATTGTTCCTGTTTTTCAGTAGCGCCATCTATGGCCAGGAATTCGACTTCTGCCACTCCATTCACACAAGCACAACCCGTTTATAGGGCGGGTCACATTCACACACAAAGGATAAAGGACGTAGAACAAACAGAGAGAGAAAGAAACATCCATGCCTTGCCCGGGATTCGAAACCAGGACCTTTCTGATGCAAGGACAGTTCCCTGCCCCCTACACAGGCACAGGCTGGTCGGCGAATGTATAGTTGAAAGGCTCAATAACCGCAATCAACCACACTGAAACAAACAAAAAATTTATTGCATAATTTAGGAAAAAGTATCAAATAGTGCTGCAAATAATTTGTCGCTAAAAAAAGAAAAGAAAAGCACCCTAAGGTTGTTTTCTCTATAGAAATAACCAAATTGAACATATCTTTTTGTTTTCGTTCAATTGAGTGAATATTTTTTTTACATAATAGAATTATTCATTTTTTTCGAATCTCAAATGAATAGACTTACTTTTCAAATATTACGAATCAATCTCAGACTTCTAAATAATAAACTTTTAAAACTCATTAAACTCCTTATGAATATATTTTACCATTGCACATTAGAGTTTACATTCGTAAATTTGATCTGAAATAGAACTGCCCGAGAAACTAATCTATCTTCCAGAATTCTCCCTTTTCTCGAAGCGTGCATAATAATTTTCATGTCTGTGCTTCGCCATCAAAGATGTCAAGATGCCATACACTGCATTTAATTCCGATGCAAATTTTCCTTACCTAATATTTACCTCATAGCACCTTCCATCCCTGTGTAGTTGGCGAGGCGAAAATATCTCCTGGAATACTCCAACTAAATATCTAGGCGGCAGATCAAATGCTCCTAGGGAGAGTTTTAGGGGATTATACCCTTTAACACAATACCGCAAAAGCGTGTGTTGAGTTTCAGATATAACATTTGATCCAGGTCAGGAGGCGGCATCATCAAATGTGCTCCTTTTGGATTAAGTAATGAGTTTTGGTGGCAGTTTCGTTGGTGTGCTTGAGGAGGGGCTCCTGGAGTGGACAGGCGCTCTGACCACGCTTGTGTGCACCTGTTTGAATTGACAGCCCTGAAATTCGGGGGTGTGCGATTGTCCAACGTTGAATTATCGGCGAAGTGTTCGAAGTGGGTGCTGTGTCAGAATATTGCTCTGATGTTTTAACTGGGTATTGCTGTTTAATGTACAGTCGTTAATGTTGGTTGAAGTTAAATCTGGAAAATTTTTGAAATTAGTTTGAGAAAACTGACCCCAACTGTTTCTGGATTGTTTTGCAGCAATGTTAGAGTAATATCATATTTGCCGTAATGATATATATTAACATTCTGCTTACGACGCTTGGCATGGTGAGGCCTGTCAATCTGGTTCACTTTTTGTACCTGTCTTAAGCAAAAGATTTATAGATCTGTGAGTGGTATTCCCATAAAAAAATGCTATTTTCAGAACTGCTGTAAGTTTGCAACAGTTACTCGTGACTGTTAGAGTGAGTTTCTATTGCCAGCCCTCTCTAAGCTTATTTTGAAAATGGTGCAAAATGTATAAAGAAAATGGATAAAGAAAAATCCCAGTTTTAGGAAGACGAAAAGCGTTTGAGGTCTAAATTTTTAATACAATATAAAAGTTTATTCTAAAGCCACATTATATTTGGGATCATAAAATTCTGCAATAAGAGGCAGTGACTTTGATAATTTTTATTTATGTTGAAAAATGTCGCTAAATTAGCGATTTTATTTTAAAAAAATTTAATAATTTTTAATATATTTAAGTTATTTGCTCTTTCTAAAATCTGGATAATTCATCACAGCATGATTATATACATAGTTAGTTTTGTTTCAAGTGTAAGGCACTTAAACTGTAGCTCTTTTGTTTTCTTCGGCGAAGGAGCTTTGAAATACCATATTAAGGTATACGATAAAATGATTAAACCTGCACCAAAATTTCTGACAGCGTAATGTTGTCTTTCTCTACGATAAGTTTGAATAAAATAATTTTCGATTATTTTGCATCATCGATTATTTTTAAATATCGTGGTAGCATTGTATGTCTTAGTGCAGAAATCTATATATATTTCAGAATGCTTACTGCTTCATTCAACTAAAGAGAGCTGTAAACTCGTGAGTTATTGATTTGACCTTATTTATCTTTGCCGTAAATTATTCATAATTATTGGGGTTGAAAGTACATCGCATTTAAGAGCAGGGTCGATGCCATAAAAACCGGAAGAGGGAAGAGGAAAAAAAATCCCTCCAGAAATCTTAACAATGTGTATTTTGGGCAGCAAAGTCTGCCTTAATTTGTCGACCCATTAAATTACATTAGCACTTTCTCTTCAACTAATTCATAAACCGAATATTAACGGGTAGAGTTTAACGGGAGGAAGGCTTCCGAGGTTTAATTCGATTTAAAGGGAAGATTCTGCTCACAGTTTGCCGGCAATCTGGAAAATTATGTTTAATCGAATTGCCAGCAGGTCGGGCGCCTTCTAATCTAGTTACCTGAGGAGTGATGTGATAGAAGTGCTTTAAGTGGTGGCCTACGTTATTAGTAGTTTACTTTATCACAATGAGATCGAGAGGGTGGACTTCTTAAGAAAATCGTCAATGTTATTTTTTAGTTAGCTTAAGTGCATAAATGATATTCTTAACTCGATTAATTACTTTTTTGAGACTAGTTTGCCAAATTTAAACTTTACTTTATATCCTTTCTATAATGTTTGTAACGAGGACTGAAATACTGCTTATTTCTGTTGCGTATTTGCTCGTCTAGGTGTTGAGGTTTAATTTGGTAATAATATGTTTGTCTTGCGTGTTATCTTTAGTTTTTATTAATGACTTAAGCTAACAAGCATCGCATTTCTAACTATAATGCAAAACTAGTTTGACCAAATGTTTCGCTTTATCTTGTTTGATTGGTTTTCTTCGATTAGAACTTCTTTCTTCTATCCCCGAAGGTTTTAGCGCATAATCTTACAAATACTCAATCTTAATTACATGAATTGCTAAAGTTCAATCTATCTAGTCTAGTTAGCGCTTCACCTGCCACGCCAACAAGAATTATTTGTAACATTTGACTAGTTTTTATGAATTATTATGGTTAAACTCTGGTTGTCATGATTAACCATGTTGCAAAGAGCTTTGTCTTTTTCTAAATACAGGTTTTATGATATTTCTTTCTTTTTTCTTTATTAAAATTTATAAAGCGGAGTTGAGCAATTTCAGATTTATATGCATCGATGCTCAAATCTGTAGCCTTTTAATTTTGAGTGAAACTCAGAAGACAAGAAGAACTCCTGTCTTAAGAATTTCAACATATTCGAGTTCGTGAGTGATGGACGTTTTAATGTGACTAATCCATATTTGTGTCACACGGATGATTGTGTCTACGGTTCGCCCCTCGGCAAGGGCACCTTAATCAATGAACCCTCTACGAATTGGATCTTTTTTGCCAGTATACTATTAAACCCGCCATAGTCATGATTCCATTCCCGCTCTTTCTGGCTAAATTTATAACTCCGTTTAATACCATTGCTTTAAAACCACATTACCGCTTGAGTTTGATGTAGTTTAAACGCATCTGGTTTTTTTGTACCATTAAAGGAGACTTTCAAGCAGTGTTTGTGGAGTAGTAATGCTGAGATATTTTTTCCTTATTAAATTTCAGTAGTTCAATATCTATGCTGTCATCTCCTTCTTTTAATATTTAGCAGTTTTGGTATAAATTTTTTTTTTACTTCCTCCACAATCTTATTACCTCTATTTCGTATGCAAATAAAATCCTATTTCAGGTAAAAAAAAACTATTACTATTGAAACATAGAGATAAGAGAAAAGTTCCTTATTAATGAAGGCTTAGTTGGAATAAAAACTTTCTTCCAGGAATTTCCGGGACCAAAACTTATCAAGTGGGTTATGTCATTTTCAGGATATGGTATAATATTTCCTCTTCTCCGAAAAGTAATCCCTAACAGGAAAGCCATCTTGGATATAGCCAAATGATTTCTACCACTACGTTTGATGAAGATTTTATTAGAGTAATTTTTTATGCGTTCCTTTTATCGAGCAGTGGAATGAAATCATTGTCTCAAATTTGATATTCAATAGCGCTTATTTGTTTTATTTATTATTATTATATATATTTTTTTAGTCAATGATTTGATAAAAAAAATTTTTTTTCTTCCTTTTCTTGTTGGTTAATTGAATACATAATTGCCTAAAGTATGATACATTAGTTACAGTAAGTAAATTTTTTTAAGATTCTGTTTTATAAGTATTTGAAAATCATCTCTGAAGAATTGATAACAAAATATTCATCTTTTTTTCAGCGTTTTTCGTTTGAATTATAACTGAAATAAATCATTAAAAAATGTTACATAGAATTTTTTATTTCATTCCGTCATAAATATATTTAAGTGATTGATTGAAATGTAAATAATTTTTCTGACATTGTTTGTATTATAGAATAAATCATTATCCAAAATGATTTAATAACAGAAAAAAAAAAAGCAAACATGAAGCTATAAAGAATGATGAAACAATCGAAGATAACTTTAAGGAATTGAAAAAAGTTTTTCAATTTTTTCATGGTTATCTCAAAGTTAAATACGAATATAAATCAATAAACAATCACCTATCCAACTAAAAAGTAAATCATTAAATTAAGTTCTGCATACTTCTGTACCTTTTATTGAAATAAATACCATTTTCTTGAGATATCACTCAAAACATGTAAAGAATGGATTAAAAATTGTAATAATTTGCCCTTATTTCTTGTTAAGCTTTAAATTATCCTAAATTTTTAAAATACAATCGATTAAAAATCCGATTAATTTGACCGTGTTTCTTGGTGAACTATTGAATAAATAATTGTCCAAAATTTTCAAAATTAAATTTATACTTTTAATTATATGTAGGATACCGCCGGAATCAAGTGTTAATAAATTTCTTGCAATTCCTTTTTAAATGTTTAATAAATTGAAAAAAAAACAATAAAAAAACAATGTGTTTTTCTAAAAATAAAACACAAATAGCTGACACATAACAATTAATCCTTTTTTGAAAGATTATTGTTTTGATTTTATCTTAAATATCTGAAAGATTCATTAAATAGGAATAATTATTGCACTGCTCGTTGAGTGATTGAATAAATGATTGCCCGAAATTTATTCATCAAATAGAGTCGTAAAATTTTTTCCCCTTACGATTCCATCTTAAATATTTGAAAAAAAAAATGATTAAACATTTATGATTTATTGCCTTCTACTCATCTCTAAGTCATGTCTTTTAAGATATTCATCTTTAAAATAACGCGAAGTGATTTTAAAATGTTCGATATCATCCAATCTAAATTTCTCTCTGTCTGCTGATTGCTCTACAATTCAATTACACATAACATTGATATTTCTGATTGATAACCTACTACTCAACAAAAAGAATTTTCGGGAGTAAAACTCATTTCCATTCAATATCCTTCCCACACCATAACACTCCCTCTATAATACTCATTTTCCTGTACCATTTAGAAATGGTGAGGGGGTGTACCAGTCCTGGATAATATCGAATTCAAATTATCACTCAATCTTACGGGGGCTACACGCTGTTACATAATCACCGTTCTACGATGTCGATGAAAAAGAGAAATCGATTAATCGGTTTAGTTGCTCCACGATAAAAGAGAATGGGGGGTTGAGGGGAAAGAATCTGTGACAGAAAACAGGCGTGGAGTTCGTTTCTAAGAAGGCAATGTCCACCATTGTCTTGGTACATTTTACCAGTGTCGGTAATTGCTCTGTCCTTGCGCTTTTATAACAATTTGGCTTGGTCGAAAATGTATCAGGTATCTTTCATCGGATATTTGTGTATGGAAACAAGGTTTGTGTTCGATCAGTTTTTGCAATAAATGGAAACATGCTTACAATTTGCTGTGTTTCTGTGTTGTTTTCCCCTTTCTTTCTGACCTTTAGGTCTTTCTTCATTTGAGGAATTGAGGTCATCTTAAATTATTTTTGTTTTGTTAAAATATAATAGATCGACTGGATAAAATTTATCTATTGTGGAGTTAAATTCTGGATTTAATTTTTATTTTTTGGATTTTATCTTAAGAAAAATTTGATCGATTTGAATACAACGTGTCCTGTAACCCATAGAATATATAGTTTTAAGTATATTTTAACGCTTACCCTGTTTTTAACATTATTTTTTATAGCTTTTGCCAAAAATGAAAAAAAAAAAAGGAATTTTTACACATTAGGGGTATCTAATGAATGTTTTAGCTATAGGAAAAGACATGGAATCTCATTTGAAATCTAATTTCTATTGAGTTAGCTGATATGAAAAACATCAAATTAAAGTCGACTGCCTGATGTAATTTCAAATAACCTTCTTTTAATCCCTATCTGTTTTTCCCTGCAGCCAAACCGATTTTGATATTTTTAACCTTTCTTTTTTAATGATTTAGTAGAGTTTAATAGCGTTTTTTAAATTTTTCGATCGTGGATATGAATTTGCGACTACTCACGAGTATATTATTTGACTTCAGTTTTGACATAGATTTTTAGGAGTAGTGATTTCGGAGCCTCCCATATGACTTAGATTTTATTTTTATATCCCATATAGTTAAAACTTTTTCCGAGGGAAATTTTTTTCTTTTTTGTTTTGGCCAACAATGAAATTAAATTAAAAAAAAAAAGCTTTTTATTATTTTTAAAGACCTTGACTTATAATAAAACAAACTTTTTTCTTTCTTTTTTTAAAAAATATTGAGAAAAACAAAGTTGTTAAATCACCCCTTTCAAATTTGCCGTTGATATATATATTTAAAAAAAAAATTTATTTTAAAAGTTTTTGGTTTTCCAAAGCTTGGATGATTCAGCAAAAGATATTTTTTCTTAAATCAATATATATTTTTTTTTATCCGCAAAATTTGATATTTTTTTTTTTTAACCAATGCGTGCTTCATTTTATTTCGAATCAATAAAGAAAGGTGATTGTTTTAAATTAAAAAATTATAGACATAATTACATTAAAGTATTTTTATTTCCTGTTGGCTTACAGCTATATCAAATAGCCCCTTAGCGTTCTTTACTTTAAAAGTTTATTTTTTAGACCGTTTTCAAGTTTTAAAAAATAGCTGAGGTTTATTGAAGAAAGAAAAGGAGAAAAAAAATCCCATTTAAACGGAAGTCGGAAGAAAAGCTATAAATTACAGGATTAATTTTAAAAACAGAAGAAAAATATGATATATATATAAAAAAAAAAGACCTACCCATTCAATTCTACAGGTGAAAAACTTCGTTTCTACTGTCTAACATTTCACAGAAATCGCTGTAGCGATTCTTATAAATCCCCCAGGAAGAAAAAGAAAGGAAAATCGTCAGCGACGTAATTCAGCTAACTACATTTCATTTTTCGCAATATTCTCTTGTGCTTCTTTTCTTTTCCGCTAGAAATTTTCTTGGAGTTTCGCCATTTCTTTTCCAAAACCGGAAATCGAAAAGGAAAAACTAGGATTTAGGTAAAAAATAGAAGAGAAAAAAATGACAGTGATACGATTTATAATTTTTTATTTTCTTTCTGAAAATCGTGCTTTGTAAAGTATGCCTTATTGTGAGAATTAGAGTTGAGGTTATCTTCACGCATAAAAATATCGTCTGGTTTTCTTAAATAAAAATATCGTCTGATTTTCTTAAATAAAAATATTGTCTGGTTTTCTTAAATAAAAATAACTCTATGGTTGTAATTTTAGCCTTTCTAACAAGAATTGTGTTAAAAATATTTTTAAAAAAATTCAATACATTTTTTTTTAAAAAAATTAATGATTACGAGGAAGTTTCGCCATTATTTTTAAAAGCCGGAAAGCAAAAAACTAGAACTTAGGAAAAAAATTTAAAAAAAGACATAATGATACGATTAATGACTTTTATTTACTTTCAAAAAATTGTATTTTGTTAAGTATGCTTAATGTAAGAAATAGTTATATTCACGAATAAGAATATCTTCTTTTTTACTTAAATGAAAACACCTCTACAATTGCATTTTTAGCAGTAATAGTGTTTAAAATATTATTTTTTTTACATTATTATAGTTAAAAAGTTTGTTAAAGTATTTTCTTTCAGAAAAAATAGCTTTGTAAAGTTTGCTTTATTATAAGAATCAAAACTGGATTATCTTTATGCCTAAAAATATCACTTGCTTTCTTAAATAAAAACGATTGTATTTTTAGCATTTCTTACAAGAATTGTGTCAAAAATATTTTAAAAGGAATTCAAACACTTGAAATTATATTTTTTAATGAATAATTAATTACATTTAATTTTGGGTCAAAACATGCTAATCAATTTTGTCATATTTTGCAGAATCGTATTAAAAACAAATTATCATATTTATGAATCTTTCTTACAAATGCGGAAAATTTATCATTTGAAAACTAGATTGATATTTTTATTTATTTATTTATATACAGTGCGATCATTTTAAACTTATGTTTAGAAATAAATAATTATTGTTTTTGAAAATTTTGCAAAATTCTTTTCATAGTTTGTGATTAAGTTGGCATTGGAGATTGTAAAAAAATTGTCGTGAAAGTTCGTTTTTTAAACTTGGAAGTTTCTGTTTACCATATTTATTTGCAGTATTTACAATTGTTTGCAGTGTAACATAATTTATTGCGTTCAAACTTTTGTTGATAAATAAATAGGTATTGTTCCTTAAAATTTTGAAAAATTCTATTGCTCCTTGTGTGTAAATTAGCAAATTAAAATATTTGGAAATTTAAGTTATTAAAATAAATATAAGCGTTCGTTTAAAAACTTCGAAGTTTCTTCTTTTCTTGTTTACATTGTAGCTTATTTTATTGCCATTGTTTAAATCTGGGCATCAGAGGGGGGGGGGGCGATTCTATTCTGCGAACTTCTAGAACTTATCGAATTTCTTTGCTCAGCTGGGTGGAAGAATTATTATTAGAAAAAAAAAGAAGTATTAACTGGCTTACGAATTGTAATGGTCAACAGCTCTGTTTTTAAATCTTAAAAAACTTTTTTCAACTTTTTTTTTCTTCAATTTTTATAGCTGTAAAAATGTACGGATGAAGAATAAAGACTACGAAATAAAAAAAATAATAATAAAAGACGAGAGGTGTTAAGGGGTGGCAGACGAAAAAAAAAAACTGTAATAACTGTTCAGTTTTTGATATACGAGGTGACAGAAATGGCCCTGTAGGGGCCGACGGAGAAAGAGTGGCGGTAAAAATTATTTCACTCCTACAGACATCAATGAGTCGGAGATTTGAAGTTAATCTTTCAGCTCATGTCATTAAAAAAAATGAATCTTTTTTTCTTCTTCTTCTTTCCGCCATTTTTATTTGGAAAAGTTATTGTCGTTTGCTGGATTTAAGAAAACGATGGCTTTATTCTACTGAGAATTAAATTTTTCAACCTTTTGTTGGCAACAGTTAGTAAATGGAGTGTTACTTGATTAGTGTTTTGTGATAGATTGTTTTTTTTTTTTAATTTTATTTATTTAGTTTTACTAAAGTTTTGAATTATATCTGTCGTTAAAAAGTTTATCACATTCTAGTTTCCATTATTTTCATATTATAATTTTTATTACACGTATTGCTTAAAGTTTAATTTATGTATTTAAGTTGTAGTTTAATGAACTTTTTTTTTAAATTTTTGACCTTGTTCTTTTCTAGATTGAAAATGTATCCAATCCATTGTGCGTGTTTTGGGATTATCAAACAAGGTAAGCTTAGTTTAAAAATTGTTAGTATGCTTATTATTTGTTAATATTATTTGATTTATTTAATTTATTAACTATATTTTTTAGGAACTATTATGTTCGATTTTATTGTCAGTTTACAATGAGCAGTGTAATTATTACATAAAATAAAACGATCATTTGGTTTCGCTTATTGTTAGCAATATAGTATAAAACTAAAAATATTTGTTACTTACATCCATTAAGAATTTTAAACAAATACTTAATTATTTAGGATTTGATATTTTTGGAAAATTGATTTAATGCATACACCATTTAAATACACCTTTACTAGAACTTTTCTTTTTAATTATATTTTTTTTATATAAATTCTGAGACCGTACATATATGTTATAGCACAAACAGACACCATTTTAAAATCGTCTTAAAAGAAGTGATAAGATAATACACTAGGAGGTTGCAATTTTTTTAAAAACTATCAAAGTCAGACGAATTATTGTCAAAAGCGATTTAAAAAAAAGGAAACCATCTGTCAGGTTACATTGCCTTTCAGCTTCATAATTAAATAATCAGGTTTTTGAGAATTTTTATCCTTACTTTACTCTGATCGACTATGATAATCATTCATTACAAGTTGATAAAGGTAAGCCGTGGTGGTTATGGGGATAGCCCCCTAATGAGGTGATCCAGGTTCGATTCCGGTGATGGCTGGTCGATACAAATTCTGTACTCGGTTCGCATCGACTATAGTGCTGACGTAAAATATTCTCAGTGGTAGACGGATCATGGGTTAGAGTCCCCTTGCTGTCAGATTTACCGAGGGATATTTTCGTGGTTTTCCGCTTTATGTAACGCAAATACGGGTTAGTTCCTTCAAATAGTCCTCAACGGTGACAAAATTTCTCCCAATACTACATTCAGGAGTTTCCTTGTTCTATGAATTGGGTTCAAAATTACAAGTTGAACATTGGTAGTTGTAAACTGAAAATCGGGTCAACTGTTCAACGACGGTTATAAAATAAAATTAAAAAGAAAGCTAATGTTTTTTTCCCCCTAACTTTTATCGGGTTCATATTTTTTTAATTTCATTTTTTGCGATGCATCTGAAATGTGTGTATATTAAGCTATTATAATAAAATATGTGTATATTTCATAAATTAAAAATAAGATCTCTTTTGACCAAGTGGGGTCACGATCTCTTTCTTAAATCACTTTTATTCTTAAGAGCCACTAGTACAGCTATTTCGTCTAACTCATTAAACGATTAATTCAGATAAGTATTTTGGAAACGATGCTACAATAATTTTTTCCCCTCTAATTGTCTTAGAACAAATTATTTAAACTTTTTTCCCCGTCTTATTTAATTCTTATAACATGTATGCGACAATTTTCTGAAATATTACTAATAAATTTATTTGCAAATATGATTATAAGGGGATAAAGATAAGTATGTTAATGAGAAAATTGTTTTGTCTTTTTATTTATTTATTTCCGAAATATGCTATGAAATGAAAGGATCTTAATTTAGGATTCAATCTAATTCAGGTATAGATTCGCAAATGAACGGAATTCGTAAAAAACGAGATTAACTAATTGCATTATTTCCGGTAAGATTTTGTGAGGAAATCGTTATTGACTGTAATAAAAGGTGAAATGGTGCAAGTCTGATAACGTTATTTTTCTGAATCCTATAATGAATGTCCTTTTTGCAGAAAACGATTTGTCGTTATTATGTATTTTTAATTGTAATAATTATTAAGCTACGTATGAAAAAGAATTATTCAATTTTTAATTACTAATACCGTTTTCTTATAACAAGCATTAAAAATTAATGTTTGTCAATTTTTTAGTAATTACTTAGTTTGTTACAGTTAAAATTTAATTTCGGTAAGAGGATTAAGAGATGTGCTATTTGCGTACAATCAGTATGTGTTTAAATTTTTTATATCAGTGAATTAACTATTATTTTTCAATTTCGTACAAATAGTCGTTTCAAAACGAACTTTCATTTCATAGAATTTCTAAGCGAATTAATCTTCTTACTGAATCAGGTGAATATCAGATTTAAAAAAAATTCCCTTTAGTATTAAATTAAACAACATATTTTAATAAATAATATGTTAAATAATCAGCTTAAGCTAATATTCAAATTTATCTAAAGGACAAATAAAACGATACAGGCGTTAAAGTAACTTAAATTCTACCTATTTAATAAAATTAAACGTACTTATATCAAATTAAAATTTTTTCTTCAAATCTTTGTGTAATTTAATCTAATAAGTATAAACGGAGTTCGTAGTTGTCCTAACGTTCCTGATAAAAATATTGTCTCCTTATTCGTCCTGATTTTAAGCTTCTTGTCCTGATATTCTTGATTTTTGGCTGTGTTCAGAATATCTCAGTTTCTAAGCAATAGCGGATTTAAAAAAAAAAATACATTAGAAGAATCAAAAGAATTGGATTCCTAATTCAACATCCATTTGTTTTAATTAACAATGCTAGTAGAAATCGCAAAATTCGATAGTTACAATTTACGGACTGTCTACTAATTACATTCAGGTATATAGCCTGAATCACAGGTTTCATTGTTTGAAACTTTATGGAAATTACGCTATTTTATTGCACAATAATTTTATTTCATCAAATTTTTATGGTGATGAATTCAAGTGTCATACGCTGATTTATTATTTTAAGCTAATGCAGTAACAAATCTTGTAGTGCGGAGTTTTGTAGTTGCGTAATTATTGATTCGTCTCTTTCATGAGATTTTAAAAATTATCGATTTCAATTTGCTATTATCATATCATAAAATTTTTAAATTACGAATTGAGGAATCATCCAACAAATAAAGTATTTTTAAAATTACGAAATGTATATTTTATAATTCTTTTGTAATAAAATTTCCTTTTATTACACTTAAGTAGAGCATTTTATAAATTTTTTAGTTTACCGTTTGCAAAAGTAATCTGATATATGTATACAGTTCAAAAAAAAGAAAGAAAAAAAAATTCGTGATTTTGGCCAGAGTTTTTCTCTGGCTTACTACGAAGCCTGTAAGTTAATGAAATCTAATAAGACTTTTTGTGTAAAGAGCGTTCAAGTTATAAATTTGAATTTATGAATTATGTTTAAACTTAATTTACATGTGCTGCTGTTTTTTTTTTTTTAACAAAACTTTCAATACGGAAGTTATTTATTACGCCAAACCTAATACTGTCGAGCTCGTTTATTACAGGCCCTGATTTAGCGATATCCCAAGTTTAAGTAGAGAATTTTTAATGAATGGTCGGTTTAAAGTTAAAAAGAACTTTTATGAAACCCGGTTATTACGATCGCTTTAACGAGGAATTTTTTTATGAACTTCTTAAAACTTATTTAATTGGAGTCACCAAAAAAAAAAAAAAANAAAAAAAAAAAAAAAAAAAAAAAAAAAAAAAAAAAAAAAAAAAAAAAAAAAAAAAAGATTTTGACTGAGTTTAAAAATTCTGAAGGATTTAAATCAAATTCTTTCTGTTCAAAATTATAAAAAATCGTATGTTTATAAGCAATATATGAAAACGATGTCAAGTAAGCATTAAAATGTCGTAATAAATATATCTTAAAAAAAGTAATACATAAAAACATCTTGAAAGGAATTGTGCAACTGCAATAACCATCAAAAGGTGTTGCTAATAGAAATCGATCGTTAAAAATATAGTTTTGATTACGTTAATTTGGCATTTGAAATTATTGGTAGAGAAAAGTGTAGAAGTACTTCGTAAACAAACCATTCATTACAGAAAGGGGGGGGGGAAATCTTAACATTCCTTTATTTCCTATATTAAGTATATGAAATGTATACAATTATTTCCATAAAAGTAGAAATGCAAGTTTTTTTTTTTTTTTTTTTTTTTTTTTTTTTTGTCGTCGTATGAACGAAATATTTTAACATTGAATAGATTAAGAATGTACTGGGACTGCTATGAAACGACGAAATGAATGAAAAAGATGTATAAATAAAAGAGATGTATAAATGAAAAAGAAGTATATTTTATAATTTTATAACCGTCGTTGAACAGCTGACCCAATTTTTGGGTTTACGACTACTAACGTCAACTCCATAGCCTTGTAATTTTAAACCCAATCCAGAAGGCAAGGAAACTCCTGGATCAAACAGTGGGAGAAATTTGCCTTCGTGGACAACTTCTTGATGGAACAAACCCGCATTTGCGATACATGGAGAGGGAAATCACGAAAACCTTCTACGTTAGCCTGGCGGCAAGGGGACTCTAACCCATGATCCGTCTACCACTGAGGTCGGCGAACCGGGTGGGGAATTCGTATCGGCCAGCCATCGCTGGGATTCGAACCCGGTTCACCTCATTGGAAGCCGAGTGCTCTATACCCTAAGCATCCACGGCTCGAAAAAGACGTATAAATAAAAAAGACGCATTACTGAAAAACGCATAAATGAAGCTATACTGTACTACCGATCATCTCCTTAGAAGGTATGAAATCAAGATGATTGGTTTAGTGGTTATCCGTGACGTGCCAAACGTGTTTTACGTCGAACTAAAAATTGCTGAAGTTCATTCATAAAAATAAAAAGAAATCCTCAGACGTTATTTTAATTAGCAAATATAAAATTTTTTTAAACTGAAGTCGCTTTTATACACACACCCTCTAGTTCGTTTTTTATCATTATAGTTTGATGTTTGCTAATTTCTGCCGATTCTAGTTAATGAGCAAATTATAAATACTCTTATCAATTATTTCGACTGTATTTTCAATATTAATCTCCAATATTAATTATAACACGCAAGCTTACTTTTTAATATTTTATGATCTTAACACAAAACATGTATCCACTCTACCCCTGTGGGAAAAAATGACCCTCTAAAACTACAATGTTGCATTTCACAAAGCATGACGACGCATCACGGTTATTGATATGTTCCTGACAGCTAGTCAAATGATGTGAGAAAAAAGTTACAGTTAACTTTCAGAAAACAACAGAGGAGAAACCTTCGCAGTTTCGATGAAAACACTCAATTTCTCTGAGGCGAATGTCAAAGTAATACGTGATTTGGATTTTGAATCCATGGAATTTTTTTCAATGCTCTTTGCCTATTTTTATTGAATTATGCATATTTTCGAAGGGAAATTCCTTTTTTCTTTTTATGAAAATGTCAATAATCAAAGGGAATTTCGGGGGAAAAACCACTCCAAAAGCGCCAAAATCATTCCGATTTTCGAGAAAGTCAAAATATTATTTTAGCGTAACTTCTTGTCAATTCCAGATTCTTTGTATTTCAAATAAATGGGATTTATTCGAAAAACGACAGCGAAACTCAAAGAATGTAAACTATTTCTATAAGCAAATAAAAATAAATTTTTAGAATCATAAGGATTTTCAATGCATTTGAAAAATGTCATTGCTTAAAAGAAAAAAATATGTATAGTGAAGCGAAATGTTAGGATAATTTCCTAATTTTGATCTCATAATCAATCATCAATCACGTGAAAAATATGAAATGTGGCATAAATTGTAGTTTTAATACTTTTCAAAATTATAATAGCTATCTCTCTTGGACTTAATAATTTTAAGTCAATATTTACTGAAATAGTAAAATAAAATACAGCATTTGAAGAAATATAACTTATAATATGAAATAAGTTTTTTTTTCTTAATTTTTTTTTCTTGATGTTTTCAAAAACATTTAGGTCTGACGGATATGCTTTTTTCAGGTCGCATGATTCCCAGGGCATCTCAGTAACTGCCTCTCAATTTATTTATTTAATTTACACCACGATATCGAATTCGTTCGTAATATCGTATTGCCGATTCTATGCCTATTGCCGAATCACGCTGTATTGCCGATTCTATAGCATGTGTGTTATTCAGTTTCTAATTCGTTTACTTCACAATCGTATTATCTACTGCATGCCATCTTATAGTATCAAACCTTGCTAGTACAAAGGTTATAACTAAATTTAAAATGCCTCAAATAAAAGTAATTTTCATATGTATCTGATATTACTTTTTTGTTAGCTTTTTCATACCAAGGGCTATTTATGACTCCATTTAATTTTAAAATGTCTTTCAATTTAATAGTGAGATACGTTAAGATACATTTGTGATGCATTATTGTTAAGAAAAATTGGGAGCACTAAGAGCGTCTCAATTTTTTCAAATAACATCGAAGTGCGCCTTTCGTTTGACAAGAGAGCACCGCAAAGGAAAAAGTTTCCCCAGATAGATGATAGCACCACTCATTCGTGATCCCTTTTCTTCAATTTAGATATAGATCTGAAGGAGAAGGTAATTTTTTCCTGATTTCTGTACCCAGGGTACTTACTGCTCAGCGATCGACAACGACACACAGGATTTTAAATTCCACAGATTATACGAGCTCGTATATCTTATGTATTATTAGGTGGATCTTGAGGAGTAGAAGATTGAACCCCGCCTCCTCTGGACCGGAGTCTGATTCTTTCTACACTGTTCTGCCACGGGCCGACATCGATTTTCAAATCCAGCGGCTTTTAACGACCAGCTTATTTGTTTGGCATTTTTTTAAATAAAGAAAACCATCATTTCTGACTTTTTTTTAGTTCATTTAGCAAATTTTAAAGAAGTAAAAGCTTACATTATAATTGCAACCAACTGCAGCCAAGAGGAAATCCTCCATACCAAAAAAAAAAANAAAAAAAAAAAAAAAAAAAAAAAAAAAAAAAAAAAAAGATCGAGTCGTTAAAGACCGTTGGATTGTAAATTAGCGGCCGAACAAGTACAGTGAATTTATTCATTGAAATAGATTTGAACATTCATGTCGTTAGAAACATTGCTAAATTGCAATTTCTATTTGAGCTATATGCCAGTATCTAAAGTTTTAAGTTTTGAAACTGTCCATCGAATAGAAAAAAAAGATAAACCCGAAGGTCAATACAGCAATGGTCATACGTCTCTAAATTTGCATTTATTATTACTGTATTGTTAAAATATTTTTAATTTCATGTATTTTCAATACGTTGATGAAACTAACTGAATTTGTGATTTGTAGGAGTTGGTCGACTGAAGGGTGTTGGCTGAAATACACGAATCGAAGCCATACAGTGTGCCAATGCAGCCATTTAACAAATTTAGCTATTATCATGCATGTTACAGAAACACAGGTAAGTTGCTTCATATGAAAGTTCTTAACGTATCATAACCAAAAATACATTTTTAATACCTCCCTTTGAATAAGTATGCAAAAATCATTTTGGACAATGGTAATGATGAAGATGGAATTCTTATATATATATTTTTTCCTGACACTTTAAGTACAAGCTAAAATAGATTTTTTTTTTTTTTTAAATTCTAAAAGCAGTCTTAATAGTTATTATAAAAATCTGTTAGATAGTGCAAATTATATTTGTACTAAAATATAAAAAAAGTAGTTTGAAATTTTTTTCTTTCATTCAGATTCAAAATTTTATCAATACCTGATTTCGTAAACTAAAGAAATTTCAATGAAGAATAACTGTTTATCTTAGATCTAAATAAGCGCAAATTTGAAAAATCATTGTTTGGAAGATTTTATTTTTAATGCAGAAAAAGACAGTGCTGTTTCTTGCTGTATTTCACAACCATAAATTATTTAAGTGCTAAATATAATAGTTTTACTTATTTTGAGCAAAATTTATACAAAATAATGAAAAAAGTATGATAAATTTGTTTAATAAAATTCCTGCATCAAAGTGTTAAAAACAGCGTTTTTTTAATTAATTATCGGTACAGATTAAAATACACTATGCAGCATAAAACGAAACAACTCAACTATTTTTTAACGCGGCAATGTTTTTGTTTTTCACCCTGTTACTGTAATTAATCGTTCACTCAAATAATTTATATAAATATTTACATGCAAAAGAACAATAAGCATTATCAGTGTCCAGTATTTATCATTTATACATCGTCAATTATACCACTGTTCATCTAACTTAAAGTATATATTCTTCTCTTAGTAATAAAAAATCGAAATCCTAGACCAATGAATAATTTATTGTTACTACGCTTGTTTATAAATTCATGGCTATTTTTATTTTGTTTGTTAGTTTAAAATAGATGCTTATGCTTGTGGAAACTAACGCTTCCATGTATTTCATCTTGCTATGAATAGTTCATAAGTTTGTTTTATTTGCACCTAATCTTACATCATATTTGTAATTTTCGCCCAAAGCCTTTTGGGATTTCGTTTCATTGGAACTGTTTATTTATTTTTTTTTGCAAATTTTTATTTTTTGCGTATTTTATATTTTTTTCACTTACCTGACTAGAAAAATATCATTAAATTTAATGCTATAAAATATTTAAAAAAATAAGTAAATGTATTTTAAACATGGGAAGTAATAACTCTTTCTGTTAACATTTTATCAGAAAATATTTTTTTCGATTTTTATATTCACACAATATATGATATATAGTTTTAAATTTAAATTAGAGTTAGCCTAAGGCTATAATATAAAATTTTATTTCATTTACATTATTATTATGGAATAGTTTACCAGAATAAAATATAAAATTTAAAAGCAGAAAAATCAGTTTAAGCATGAATAAGTAGAAAATGCAAGTTAAGAAATGCTTGTTTTTTTTTTTTAATTATTTATTTATTTTCCTCCCTAATTTAGTAATTTATTTTTATTAATCTAATTTTCTCTAAAATTACGTAAAACATTCAAAAACAAAAATAGATACGTTTTATTATTTTCACTTCGGTCTCAAGAATTTTTTTTTTTAAATTTGTTTATTTATTATAAATCATAATCATGCATTAGAATGTTTTAATTAAAACTATATTTTACTTAAGACTTCCAGACTAAATCTGATTTTCTAAATTTCATTAAGATGTTTCTTAACACAGTACATGCATCTTCTAATTTGTGCGTGTATTCTAGTTTTTTAGACGATAAGCAAACATAAAAAATAAGTAAATTATCTTTTTAAACATTAATTATTTTCAAAAGTACATTTCTTTTTCATTTTTGCGCTTATTGATAAACGAATATATTAATATATTTTCTCCAAGGTATTTCTAAAGCAATTTCATTACGCGACAAATTTTCGAATGCGACGTGCTTAAATGCAACTATACAGAACTCGCTTTCAAATTATGATGAACGACTAAATAAGACGGCAGCAAAAATCTCATGTTAGTGTCGGGATAAGGGAGATTTTTCACAGCGGGTAATTACTATTTTTTCATCTTTTTTTTATCTTGTTCTTTTGTGCGAGTTGGCGGCTTTCCTTGTAAACCACGAAGAAAACTTCCAAAATAAAGCGAGGGAGTCATCACACTCTTCTCGCTTTTCTTGAGTTAATGACACTTTAATGGCACCCTCCATTAGGGTTTGCAAATTGGCACCAAGGTCACGTGGTTAGAGATAAGTCACGTGACAAGAATAGCGCCATTTTGAAAAGGAAGGGATTTCATTCATCATGAGGACAATTGTTCCTTAGGAATCAAGTTGACGAAAATTTTAATATTTGCTTTAATTTTTATGTGCTTTGTCGTCATAGAATTCCTGAATAGATTTTCAAAAAAGAATATTTTATATATTATGTATTTATTCTATTTTTGCCGTAGGTTTTAGCTTGAAACGTTTGTTGTTGCAGACGATATTAAATTCGTTTCATTCTACTCTTGCATCTCTGTTTAATGAATATAAAAGGTCATAAAAATAGAGGAAATGTCAGACGATCTTTTTTCCTTTGACTGATGATACTTCCTTTGATGATATTTCATTTCAAAAGCTGTTTTTTAACATCATTATTTTTTCGAATTTAGGGTTATTTTAAAAATAATGCTTAACATGATTATGACTTTACGAGATCAAACTAATGGAATATAAACGCAGTAATTTCCTTGCTTATGATAACAACAAACGATATTCATTTTATTTTCGCTATATTTAATTCTATACTCTTTGTTTTCTTTAATATCGTTCGTAATAATGCTTTCATTTTACGTGAAGATCCACAACTGGTAATTCTGATGCTTAAAATGATTTTTATTGTCATTTTATAATGTGTAAGTTTTAGAAACTCTTTGTTAATGCAAGAAATTTCTTTCAATAAATTTAAAGACTTTTATGTTGTCCTGCATATTACGTTTTCTTGTCCTCGTCCTTTTCTTCTTTACTTTTTGACAGTGTATTTGCTGCTATAATATAATTTCTTCTTTGTGCAAAATCATATTTTTATTTTTGGAAGTGCAATTTCTTTGCAACATAAGTTCAAGGAAAATTGTGAATGTTAGTTCACCAAATGTTTTTTTTAATCGAGATAAAAACTCGTGTTACGGAATTAACCAGGGTTCTTTAGTCGGTAATTTTCTTCGTGTATTTACCAAAGATTACAGAATAGAATTGTTAATTTTCTCTGTGCATTAATCATGATTTCAGAATTGTATACTTCAATTTTATCAATACATTAATCTAGATTACTGAACTGTGTAGGTAATTTTCTCTACATTAAGCAAGATTACGGAATAAAAGAGATATTTTTCTCTGTACATTAGTCAGTATTACGGAATAGAATTGCTAATAATTTTGAATACCGAATTGAGAGGAGAATAAAAAAAAAACTAGTGTTACGGAATTAACCAGGATTCTTAATTAGGTAATTTTCTTCGTATATTTACCAAAGATCACAGAATAGAATTGTTAATTTTCTCAGTGCATTGATCATGATTTCAGAATTGTATAGTTCAATTTTATCAATGCATTAATCTAGATTACTGAACAGTGTAGGTAATTTTCTCTACATTAAGCAAGATTACGGAATAAAAGAGATATTTTTCTCTGTGCATTAGTCAGTATTACGGAATAGAATGGCTAATAATTTTGAATGCCGAATTGAGAGGAGAATTAAAAAAAAAACTCGTGTTACGGAATTAACCAGTATTCCAATTTTTTCAGTGTATTTATCAAAGATTATTGAATATTATAGTGTAATATTGTAGTTAATTTTCTCAGTGTATTGATCAGGATCACGGAACAGAATAGTTACATTTCACCAGTGTATTGCAATTAAGCGCTCGGCTTTCTTCATTCATTTTTTACTTTACAATTTTTAACTTTCCTCATTTCCTACTTTATTGTAATACTTTTAAATTTTTTTAAAGCTAAATCATTGATAATTGTGAAAAGCTAGAAGGAAACATCCGAAATCCAAATTGAAGTGCTATATTTTGCTCTTAAGTGCTATATTTTGACAACTTAGAGCACTTAATTACGATTTATAGAGATCGAGTTAAGCGACGGAAAGTTTGCTTTTTCTTAATTTTTGTACATTATTTGCTGAAAAAAAAGCAGGCAAAAGCATATTTATTTTAATAGGTAAATAAAAACCCTATTTTTCTGTTTTAATCTACGAAACCAACGGCATTTTCTCTAGAAAAAAATATCTATTGATTTGCTTTTTACTCGCATATGAAGAATCCCCCACATCAGAGATTCTCACAAAATCTCCTCTTGCAATTCGATACTTTCTCTCATCTTCAGATAACTGCAACTTTCACTACGGGCTCCATGGAATAAAATACTTCTATGGGGGCTACTCCTGAAGTCGGGAATGACATCTACCCACCATACACTTCATTTCTTCTATAAAGAGGAAAGTGTCAATAGCTCTGGAGAATAGGAAAGAGGCTACCCGATCTTTGCCGTAATACGAGAAGAAAATTCGAAATTTCTTGGAAAATGCTCCCTCATCTTTTGAAGAGAAAATCGTTTAGTCCTCCCCTTTTATATTCTACCTTTTCTTTCACCTTTTCATTTGAATTGAGGGGTGCATTTGACTTTATGGAGCTTTATTTATAAAAGTTTGCATTGCGCCTTGGACTCAGGGAAATGCTTGTAAATAAAAGGAATGGGCTTTGTTTATGTGCTATTATGGGTGTTATATGAGATTCTTTATGTATGGCATGATGTACCAAACTCGTATTACCAAATATATTATTTTGATGCTAGTTGGATCAAAATGTTAATTCCAAAAAAAAAAAAAAAAAAAAAAAAAAAAAAAAAANAAAAAAATAAAAAAAAAAAAAAGAAAGAAATGATTAAGATGCATATCTGCGATGCTATTTTCTATTATTATTCTAAAACAATTCTAAATGTTTTATTTTTGTTTTGAAAATAATCTATATAAAACTTTCAGCAACCTATCCGATGTACTTTATTATTACATTTTAAGTTGCATTCGTTAATTCAGAGTTGTCAATTCAAGAGCGTTGAGGGAAAAAGTACTTTTAGTTATATTTTAGTGAATTTAAGGAATCAGATTTAAAATGTATAGGAAATTTATCGACAAACAGCACGTATCCAAATTACACTGCCTGTACTAATATTAAATTCAGTAGTTTTCTCTCTGAATAACTTTTTATCTAATGATCGAATTTTCACTCACTAGTACTCGGTAGTTCCAGGGAGTGACTTCAAGTATGCCAATTAGTTTGTGCAAAGGATATTTTAAGTTATGAAACCAGGCACGAGAAAGTACTTTCTCTAGAAAAACCTACTTTTTATTTTTTACGGATTATAATTATTATCCCCTCTATCTGATGTGTATGTAAAAACCCAATCATTTGATCAAAATTTATTCAGGATAATTCGTTTTCTTCCCGCACTGTACATTTTAAAATTAGAGCTTTGATTTTTAATTTTTTTTTTCCATTTATCATTATTATTATTGTTTCTAGTTTAGATTTAAGGAAAATTTGCTTTCTTTTAAATATATTTTTCATAATTTTTTACATTTCGAAAACGATTCAAAATTTGCTTCTTTTAAATTTGATGATCTAAATTTTCTATATTCTTAAATTTCCTTTTCTTTCTTTCCTATATAATGTTCTTATATAAACTTTTCATCTGTCAAATATATTTATAATTTTTCATGTTTATATAATATAGGTTATATAATTTCATGTTATAATCGTAGGTATAGATTATGTAGATATATGTATATATTTATCTATATATTTTATGTGTCTACATTTGACCATCGTATTTAAATAAACTTAAATTTTTTTTCCAGTATTATTGATATTTGATGCGGTTCCTTTCGTTGTGTGTCATTAATTGTTATTTCGTTTCATTTAGGAGCAACCTCTGGCAACAGATCAAGAAACTTTAAGGATGATAATTTATATAGGATGTGCTGTCACTATGTTATTTCTGCTGATTACTCTTCTAGTTTTACAATTTATAAGGTAGGTTTATCATTTCACCTAGTTTAATATGCTGAGGAAAAAAGTAGAGCATTCGCGCTACAGCTCGTTCTGGGCCAGGGGGGATCTTGAAGGTTAGTTACGTATTCTAAGAGCTGAACTTCTTCTCCTTTCTATATTCTTTGGTTAATAGGAGAAACTTTTCACCGCACATTCTGTTTCACCTACATAATTAATTTAAAATTAAGAAGTAGAGAAAAGTGAGTTTAGGCAAACATAGAGCTAGCCACAAAATTCCAATTGCTGAGAAACGAATTCAAAATGTTAAATTGCAGACAAATCATTGAAAGAGAACTTTTCCCTTACGTTATCCTATGTTATTCCCTCATAATTTGTTTTTATTTTATTTTTTTCTTAATCCAAAAAAGATACCAGCAAAGTTTGCAACCTTTTGAAGTCGATGAATAACGAAACACGGTTAATGAAAGTAGTTAAAATAACATTTTCGACAGTGTAACAAACGAATTAAAGCATGTAAATGTATTATTTCGCATTTTATTTACGTTATAGATTTAAGATTTTGGTATTACTGTAATATATTCGCGATTCTTAACGATTTCCTGAACCGTTGTTAAACAATGATTTAGAACACTTGTTTCTCTACCATTGGTTTGGGGATTAATAATGATATTAGAATTAATATTGATATTAGAATTAATATTGATATTAGAATTAATATAAATTATATTTACATTTAAATAGGTGTAGGGCTCAAAATATTTTTCATTGCAGANATATTTGATGTAGTTCCTTTCGTTGTGTGTCATTAATTGTTATTTCGTTTCATTTAGGAGCAACCTCTGGCAACAGATCAAGAAACTTTAAGGATGATAATTTATATAGGATGTGCTGTCACTATGTTATTTCTGCTGATTACTCTTCTAGTTTTACAATTTATAAGGTAGGTTTATCATTTCACCTAGTTTAATATGCTGAGGAAAAAAGTAGAGCATTCGCGCTACAGCTCGTTGTAGGCCAGGGGGGATCGTGAAGGTTAGGAGTAAAGAATATACATAGAGGAAGAACTCTAGCTTTCATTGGCATAATGTAAACTACTCCCCCATAGTCAGGTGTAGTTCTTGTGTATAAAGGAAAAAACAACATTTAGGAGCATAACAATTGAAACTTGTTTGCACCCTCCTCTCCTCCTAACCAATATTGAAATGAAGAACTGTTGGGGTTTTTTTTTAATCACTGGTTTGTTCTGTATTTTTACACTATTGATAAACAGTACTGTACTATTAGGATTTTTTCTTCGAAAATATCATCCATGTTAATTAAATCTGCTAACACTTTTTGACATATAA
Organism: Parasteatoda tepidariorum; assembly: GCF_043381705.1. Taxonomy (NCBI): domain Eukaryota; kingdom Metazoa; phylum Arthropoda; class Arachnida; order Araneae; family Theridiidae; genus Parasteatoda; species Parasteatoda tepidariorum. The sequence continues at coordinate 61,424,196 of NC_092205.1, read as the reverse complement.
AGAAATAATAAATGTCATGGCGGGAAGCGACATACCCACCATGCATGTAGGGTTCATAGGTGACGTACTTCCTGAATGTCACTTTGCTTCTTATGCGCATGGGCTGGATCTTAGTTCAAATGACGCTCTGCTAAATCTGAGTATGTTTGCTCATCCTGTAAAATGTTTTTCTGGTATAGCTTACCGAACAGAGCAGTTACCAGCGTTAGTTACGTATTCGAAGAGGATGGTATACGGAAGGAGAAACTTTTCACCGCGCATTCTGTTTCACCCACATAGCTATTTTAAAATTAAAAAGTAGAGAAAAAGTGAGTTTTGGCAAACATAGAGTTAGCCACAAAGTTTCAATTGTGAAAAAGAAAAAAAAAAATCAAAATGTCCAATTGCAAACAAATCATTGAAAGACAACTTTCCCATCAAGTTATCCTTTGTTATTTTCTCATAATTTGTTTTCATTTTGTTTTTTTCTTAATCCAAAAAAGATACCAGCAGAGTATGCAAGCTTTTGAAGTAGATGAAAATCGAAACACGGTTAATAAAAATAGTTAAAATAATATTTTCGGAAGAATTGACGGTGCAACAAACAAATAAAAACATGCAAATTGATTATTTTGATTTTTGTGTACGTTATCGATTTAAGATTTTGGTATTACTGTAATGCATTCACAATTCTTAACACTTTCCTGAACCGGCGTTGTTAAACAATGATTTAGAACACTGTTCCTCTATCACCGATCTAAGGTTTAATAATGATATTAGAATTAATATTGATATTAGAATTAATATTGATTTTAGAATTAATATTGATATTAGAATTAATATAAATTATATTTACATTTAAATAGATGTAGGGCTCAAAATATTTTTCATTGCAGAGAGTATTTGAATGATCAGAAGCAAACTTGTCAAAAATTTTTAAAGGCCGCACATTTATATTTGCAAGAATTATGCTAACATTCTCAATTACTGACCTTTACCGATTCGCGATAAAACTCTGAAATATTTAATCGGTTCTTCAAGTAAACTAGGTTGAAGAACACTGATGTTGAACAGAGGTTCTAAAAAAAGCTGAAGTAGAAAGCATTGTGTAATATGATAAAATTGAAATTTCTTAAAAAAAGAATCAACTTGTTTTATTAAATACTGACATGTTGTTACATGCTACCCTTTAATAAGTAGGCTGTCAATAAAAAAAATCTTTTTTTTATTTTTTTATTTTTTTTTTTATGTTAGGGTAAGAAAAAACCCTTCGTATTACTTCCAAAGCATTAGGCTTCACCAAAGAAATGTTCGCTGAAAAAGAAAGTTTTTCTTCCGTTAATTGCCCATCTTTCTATTAAATGTCCACCATTCTTGTTTTTCATGATAATAGAGATGTATGGCGGGGAAGGTCTTCTAAATGGAGATTGTAGATTGGCAACCATGGATTGGGAAGACACAGGTGCTCCTCGTTTTGTTTCTAAAGAATGCTATTGATTTTTCTGATTGAACTGATGTTCCTGCCATAGTGAAGGATTCAATTATTGAAAAGGAACATGTTTTGTTCGAAGTTAGTCGAAATTTATATGGCAGCGCTGTTGCTTTGTTTCAATCGAACTGAATGATGGTTGGTAATGGAATATTTGTCTTTAGGGTTGTTTTGGTATCTCTACTAAATTCCGTTGGATGAAGGTTGTGTTAATAATAAACCAGTGTATACTCTGATTTGTGTTCGTAATATTGATTAGTATGGAAGCCTAATACTCCTTGTAAAAGTAAAGAATAATCCGGAAGCGTTCGATTTACAGCAGTTGTAGTGTACTTGTACTAGGATCTCTCAATGTATTCCATTGGAAATTATTATTACAAATCCCTTTTAACAAACGTGTCCTTTAAATACTTATTATTTTATTTTATAACCGTCGTTGTACAGCAGATCCAGTTTTAGGTTTACGGCTACTAATTTTCAACTTCGTAATCTTGTAATTTCGAACCCAATCCAGAAGACAAGGGATCAAGTTTTGGGAGAAATTTGCCTTCGTGGAGAACTTTTTGATAGAACTAACCAGCATTTGCGTATGAAGAGGAATAATACAAACACCTCCCACGATTAGCCAGATGGCAAGGAGACTCTAACCCATGATCCGTCTACCAATGAGGATATTTTACGTCAGCACTGTGGTCAGGTGTGGAATTCGTATTGACCAGCCATCGCTGAGATTCGAAAACGGTTCACCTCATTGGAAGGCGAAAGCTCTACCCCCTGAGCCACCACGGCTCAAATACTTGCTATTGTAAATAATCTAATAAAAATTAGGTCTTAAACATAGCTTTTAAAAAAGTTTGGAAACCGATGATAAGCATTTTTCATGATAAACGCTCTAGGGGAATTGAGCCTGATTTGACGCTTGTCTTGCGTCACAAACACGGGTTTGTGACTAAAAAATTTATAACATTAATACAATGATAATGCTATTATATCATAATATGCACAAGCGTGTTATGATACAATGCTATAATTACTGCTCCATATAATACTATAATTACTGCTCCTACATATCATGCTATAATTACTGTTCCAAAACAAATTTAATTCCTTAAATGTATCCAAATGTGTTACATTTTATGCTAAGCATTAAAACTGCTGTGAAATAATTATTTTAAAGGAACTTAGCCATTTATATTTCAATTTGCGTTCAATTCAATCCGGGTATATTTTACAAAACTGCTTAAAAAATTTTTTTTCTCCTATATTTTTTATGGGATCGCGTAGTAGACAGTTTTCACCGTTTGAAAGTTCTATAATAGAAATCCACAAGAAATTAAACCTGAAAAAACTTAATTCAAATTGAATAAAATATCTTCTCCGAGTTCAAAGCATAAACGCAATGCTTTCAACTTTTCACACAATCTTATCCAAGGAATTAGAATACTGAACTTTTCTTATTACTCAAATTCTCCCGTATTAAATTGTTAGGTAAGAAACTTTTTTGCTTCACTAAGAAATCTTTTCTTCAAGATTCTGTCAGCCCACAAAACCGTATCACAGTGAGCAATTCCCATACAAAAGTTGCCAACAAATTTTCCCTTTCCGTCACTTTCTTTTTCCCCTATAGGTAACCATATTTTCTTGTCACTTCTTTAGGACTTATTTTTGGTGTTCCTTTGTGCTTCCATAACTCAGTTGCCATTTTTCTGCCGATGCAAGCGGCCACCTCGACAATGCCAGTGATTAAACATATTTCCTGGGAACAAAAAGGCCCACTGGACTCAACCAACCATGCACCACCATTCCTCTGCCCCTTCCAATAAACACCTTAAAGGGAGGGAGATGGAAAAAGAGAGCTGCAAGCAATCTATAACTATTTCTAGGTGCAGCGAGCCGCATGTGAAGGGGACTCTAGGGTGTTCTCTCCTCTTTTTCTATGTTCTAAGTCATTTAGCCTAAAGGAGTTAGAGCAAAAAGAATAGAAGAATTTCTAAGCCTTTTTCTTGCAGTCCTTTTTTCGAACTTACAGGACAGTTAAGGCATACTTCTCTGTCGCAGATTGCATGAATTGGTGGATGAAATATTTCCCTGAATAGCTAACTCCTTATTTCTTTTACTAGTAAAGCCACCTGCTTATAATCTGCTTGCTTTAACCAATTTTTTTTTAATGAAAATATTACCTTTGTTGAAATCTAGTGTCAACTATGTAAGCTTCCTACGCTGATTCGCCATTTAACCCTAGATAACTTAAATTAGTGTTAAATCTCTGTTATATCAAATGCAGCATAATATCAAACTAACAGATATGCAGCAGATATCAGCATTTATATTAAACTAACTAGAAAATAACATGAAACTAACTAGCACAACTCGAATGAATATTTTTATTGATATATAGATAACTGATGAAATTTAACGTTTAAAATTTTTCGTAATTTGTTAAAGTATTGCGATAAACATTTCGATTTTGCAATAATCCCAAAAGTCAATACTCTATTAGAGACATGTCTAGTCGTCTGGGGTTAACACAGTATCGAAGCTTGGACAATTTGCGCGATTTGAATGAGCTACAATCAGGATTTTAGTAACTTATTAAAAGTAGAGGGGTGTTCCGATGAGGGAACCCAAGTTCGAATTCCTGCGATGACTGATTGATATGAATTCTAGTCTGGCTCTCATAGACCACAGTGCTGACGTCAAATATTCTCAGTGATAGATTGATCATGGGGATCCCCCGTGTTGGTTCTATCAAAAAGTTCTCCACGAAGCCTAGTTTTTCTCAATACTCGATCCAGGAATTCCCTTGTCTTCTGGGTTGGGTTAAAAATTATAAGGCTACTGAATTGGACATAGATAGTCGTACACACAGAATTGGAACAGCAGTTCTGTGCCGTTTATAAAATAAAATACTCATGATAAACGAAATCAAGCAATCTTATGAAAAATAGAAGAAAACAATACTGTGTGTATTGGTATTCAGTACATTGAGAAGGAAAATGTATCCAACTTCTTAACGAATGAAATATTTTGCTTTATGAGGTTGCGGGATTTTTCACTTTTTCACACCAATTTCGCAATATTTAAGGTATTTTGTTTTGTTTTAACTATTTAAAGCTAAATTTAAAATTTTTATTACCGAAGAATTGTTACTATTTCAATTTTATCTCTAGAAACATTAACTTTGTAATATACTTTAACATAAAATCTAGAAAGAATCTTCTTTAACTTTGAAAACAAATTTTTATTCGAAAACTTACGCTGTTCCAACAACCCATCCATTTTTGAATAATCAAACGACGCGATCTGAGTGTTGGAAAAACTACTTTTGGGTAATGTTTGATACATATATTTTTTATGTATTATTTTACAGTACCTGCTGAAGCAATAATACCTGCGAAAATAAATAAAATAAAAAATGAAATATCACATTCCAAAAAAGATTCCACGCGATATAGCCAATAATTTTTGATACACCGCAACCACGGTTGTTGAAAAACATGGTCTGACATTTACAGTGTCGAAATGCGAAACTCTTTTTCCTTACGGTAACCTTCGATAGCAAAGCGAAAAGCTCTCTCCACTTTATCATATTTATTGTTGTCGAGAAAAGAAAAAAAAAAGTTAAAAATAACTTCCATTACCTGCATGGATGTTTCCTTTATTTAAAAAATCATCCCGGGAGAATTTATTTACTTTATTTTTTTTTCAGAAGCACTAGCCTTATCTTTTTTGGATTGTGTTCGAACGAAGTTTTTACTCCACATTCAATTTAGAAAAGTGGTCTAAGCCTTATTTGCTTCTCTTATATAATTCTGAAATTTACTGAAGGGAATAAATAAATTCGGTTATTAGCTGATTTTGTGGTATCGATTAATCGGTGTTGAAATGTTTTTCTGTTGCTGTTCAATTACACATTTTCTTTACTTTATTTCAAGTCGAAAAAAAAAATTTTTTTTAATACCTACTATTTTTTTTAAAATTTAGTAATTGGCTTAATTTTCGGCTAACTGTTTAACTTCATTTTTCTTGATGGTACTTATTTCTTATGTATTTCAGATTTTTTTCCCCCTTTAGCTGACTGTTTTATTATGAAATTTCGTGTAGGTTAATATGAATTATCTTAATTATTAAAATTTTATCGTTAGCTGGTTATGAGGTGCTGATTGTAAAGTAAAATTTAAAAATAAAAAAAATTAATATCGCTGTTTGCTTACCCATTTTCTGAGTAATTTTCATGCCGAGTATAAAAATAGTAAATAAATAAGAAAAAAATACATTTTTAAATATTTCATTCTTTCTAAATGTTTACTTTCAATACAGTCCTCAAAAATTGCAGTTGTTTACGTTTTTGTTTAATTGCTAAATGCTTTAGTTTTATTTGTTTTCGATATTTCACTTAATGACATCTTAACCAGGAAGGAAGTAACAACGAATTTTGCCAGTTTCGATTTTTCTCATTATGTTCCACATATGGTACTTCAGCATAAATCCATAATTTGAGAATCCATAAATTTTCTCTGTTGCTGAGCTATGTTTAACGAAATATGAACCATCTCGGAACTAAGATTTACGAAAATACAGTACAATTCTTAGTGCAGTGTTAATTTTTTGCAAACGATGAAAGAGCAAAACTTTCGTGCATGGTGGTTTTTCAACTAAGATGCAAAAGAAATTGTCAAAAAAGTGCTGATTTTTTTTGTATATAAATACTTAGAAATGGCAGTGTAGCTTTTTCAATTACAACAGTCGTGCAATTGCACTGAAAATGCTCTGTCTCCGAGATAATAGAATTGCATAAATTTGGCAACAAAAAGGTGAGTACTTTTTGGCATAAAAAGTGCTTCAGAACGACTAGCACCACTTGTGTTCTGATTTTTAAAGAAAACATCGCTAATGTTACTGATGATAAAGTAGTGGCATCGTGTTCAAGTCGATTCTCGAGTTTTTTCCTTTTTTTTTTATTGGAGAAATGGGGCTATACTTTATTTTATTACGGTTTTCCTTCTCAACACCTTTTACCGCCATTTCTTATCCTCCATCTCCAAATGACCACAGAAATGAGGGTTGTTACACGTAGGATTCAAGCAGTGTTCGACAATGACACAGCGCCAAGTTGTTGAGTGTTAGTTTTTCTTTTTTCACTTCAAATTCACCAAAAGTTATTATTTTTTTTTAAAGTTTCAACTTGCGTATCTTGCTATAAAATTGGATAGTATTTGGTATTGATGTTATAAACATTGACTGTTATTATAACATGCGTATTTGATACAAAAATGAGCTCGCATTCGATATTTTTTAAACGTTATCTTCTTTTAAAATATTTTGTATGTGAAGGCAGATCATATAATTAAATTAACACATCTGTTTTTTCTACAAAAATTAGCTTGTGTTCAAATAGTTAACAGATCAGTTAGATTAATATTTATTATTTGTTAAGAAACTTGCTTGTGATCGAATATTGACTACTTTAAAACATATGTGTCATGTATGTAGANGGATAGTATTTGGTATTGATGTTATAAACATTGACTGTTATTATAACATGCGTATTTGATACAAAAATGAGCTCGCCTTCGATATTTTTTAAACGTTATCTTCTTTTAAAATATTTTATATGTCAAGCCAGATCATATAATTAAATTAACACATCTGTTTTTCTACAAAAATTAGCTTGTATTCAAATAGTTAACAGATCAGTTAGATTAATATTTATTATTTGTTACGAAACTTGCTTGTGATCGAATATTGACTACTTTAAAACATATGTGTCATGTATGTAGATCTAGATATAAAATTTACATCAATATAAAAATTAGCTCATGCTCAATATTTAAATGCTCTGACAGTTTTTGTAAATTTTTAGCAATTAGCAATGTAGATCTAGGTATATAATTTGAATTAACATACTGTTTTGTAAGGTACGTCACATCATGTTTGAGATCCAGAATTTTAAACGTTGACTGCCTTAAAAATATTTAATGTGTATGCAGATCTATGCATATCGTTAACATCAACATACATATATTGCTGCAAAAATTAGTTTGTAATTATTATTTATTTTAAATGTTGACTGTTTTTAAAAATATTGTGTTTTAAGATTTAGGCAGATAATTTCAATTAACTTGCGTATTAACATACATATTTTATTGCTACATTATACGTATTAACATACATAATTTGTACAAAAAACTTTCTTTTTGTGCTAAGGCCTAGGCAGATCATTAAAATCAAAATTTTTATATAATGACTAGATCAAAGTAGATTATTTTCATTAAAATGCATATTTTATAAAGTTTTTTTAATTATTTTTGATATACGTTGACTACCTTTTAAATATTTAAAAAGCAATCAAGCAATTATAATACAAATTTTAAACACGTATGTATTATAAAATTTACAATAACAATCCTCACAATAACAATATATTTTGTTGCTAACATTAATCTTGAAAATAAATTTCCACTTAAAACCAAAATATCCTTTGTTTTGCAATTAATTTTATTTGTTTATTTACATTATCTAATATTTTTATAGATCTATTTATGCATTTTGTTTATTTAATACCTATAACTCTGTTGTTTAATTGGTAGATTTAATAGTTTCCGAATTTAATCTCAATATAATGGACATGTCACTAATATCTAAAGAAGGCATGCACTCAACAATCCTGACATTATATGTGTATTTCGACCGGTGGAATTAATCCGCTGTGAAGCGAAGTTCAGCAGCAACCAATTACATCTCCGTAATGAGCGGATGATGTTGAGAAAATCGATGAGTGCATTTATAGTGGTTGCACAATTAAATACTAACACCTTCTCTCACCACTCCCTATGTATAATTAAGCAAAATGTAAAAAGTTGATGAAATCGCAAAATATTTTAAAATTACTAAAATTTTCATTATTTGATTTGACGTTTCATTCATAGATTCAATGAACTTAAGTACTAATAATACGAGAGCAATACTAAAACTAAGCTCTTCCATTTTTTTTAAATAAAAAAAATCCGTCCCTTTTATGTAATTTTGAAGGTTGAATAGTTGGCTATTTATTTATTTATTTATTTGCATAATGGCCACTTAAATTAGTGATTCATTTTTAGATGCTGTGTAATTTTCCGTATGTGCACTAGCTCCCCTCCTTGTCCTTTAGAAAGCGCTGACCTCATCTTTCGCTTTCGTTCTCCTAAAATTGCATATTAACCCATTCTAAATTTCGTGTTTAACGTTTTTTTTGACGGCCCGGGATAGCCTAGTCGGTAGGGCGCTGGGCCTATGCCCGAGAGATCGTGGGTTCGAACCCCACCGGCTGAAGACTCCCCATGTAGTAAATGGTGATTGATGCACGTTAAATCTGTCGAGTCCGAAAGTCCTCCATGTTCCCATAACAAATCAAAACCTCTGGGGGTACTGGATTGGAGGTCGATCGTTTTCTGATTCTGGTTAAAAAATTTCGATCTGTGGATGAATAGATGGATATATGAATGGGTCCACCCTATAAACGGGTGTGACGTATGATGTAGCAGAAGTCGAATTGTTGGCCATAGATGGCGCCACTGGAAAACAAGAGCAATCGCACCCCTTTGCCTAAACAGGCATACGAAAGCAAGCAAGCAACGCTTTTTGACAGTATGTTTCCTCAGTTGATAAAATGCTTCTCTGGAAGGAGATTCATCCGGGATTATGAAATGAAAGATGAGGTTCACTGCAAGAACTGGTAGAGAGCTACTATGATATGGACATACCAGTTGTTAACTACATTGACAAAAAAGCGGTTCTGTAAATAAAATAGGAAAACGTACAGATTTTAAAATTATATATATTAATATATATTTAAATTATATATTATTATTATACAATTTTTTTTCTCTAGTAACTTAAGTCAACAAACCAGTGTGGAATTTTTTATTTTTTATTTTAGTAATTTTTTCAACAGCAACCGTTTGTTTTCTTTTATAATAAATGCAAGAATTTTGGAGTTAAAATTGCACAAGCCAGCATAACATATTTTTCATTTTATGTTTTCTTTATTTATGCAAGTATATTTTTGTATTTCAAGTATTGTGGAAATTTTTTATTTAAAGAGAGATTTAGTTTTAAAAAAAAAGGGATAAGAATTACGAATTTCTTTTTCATCTTTTTACCGCTATTCTATCTTAGAAAAATGCACGTTGAAAAATAACTTTTTTCTAAATGAAGTTTCACTAGAAGATTTAAACGAATATATCAATTAATGTTAAATCCGTTGAATTTAAAAATAAGTTTTATTCTGTCACAATTTCTTCTTACCTTGGGAATATTTGAGTATCTTCCAAGAAAAATTAAAATTAATTATTCTTCAAAGCTTAGGTTTCTCTCACACGCATGCTTCTTTTTCATCTTATTATCCCTAATTTTCCTTTTATTTTCTTTAATTAAATTCAAGTGTTTCTTTTCTAACATTTCTTTTATCATGAATTTATGTTTTGAATTAAGTATCATGAATTAAAGTTTTTAACTTGGTATAATTTGAAGTTATCAAATTATACCAAGTATAATTTATGTTTTTATTAAACAATGTTTTCTTAGAATAATTCAATCAAAGAGTGTCACCAAATTCATTTTTATGATAGTGAAAATGAGAATAAAAATATACTATCATCATTTTCTTCAATTGTTTAAAAAAAATTAACTTTTACTATAATAGAAAATAAGTTAAAAATATACAATATTTTTAAAATTTTTTTTCCTGACAAATTTCGAATAGCAAAAGTGAATTGGACCAAATATATTAAGAAGTATAATCGATCAATTAACTGCAGAATTCTTGCACCAAGTCTGATTTTTGCCCTAAAAGCATTTATATTTTTTAAAACTTACCATAGACTAAATTTATTAATTCCGTTGTAAAAAGGTCTTATATTTCGTTTCAATGATTATTACGACTCAATGCTTACTATTATTATAAAATTCATCGGAATATCGTCTCGGAGAAGTTAAAGATTTCTTGTAATTCGCTTAGATAAATTTTTAAATACGAAATCAGTAGTCAAGTTAATAATTAGGAATTTCTTTAAACTTTTCAGTTTCAATCAATTACTTTCATTGCTTAAATATCCTTCCAAAAATTTGCATACCTTTCTAAGTTAACGATGACGAAAATGTGAGGTTTAATTTCATAAATTTGTTCTATTTACTTTTTGTTATGAAAGATTCTTGTTGATTTTTACCAACGCATAATAATTTCATTTTGCCAGTTTCAGTTTAGAATTTTAATGGAAAAATGTCTATATGCCTTCTAACTTTTACCTTTTTCATTCTATTTTAATTTTTATTTGTCAAAACTTTCTACAAACTCTACACAATGTTTTTTTTTTATTAAATTGCTGAAGAAACCTCTCTAGTACGTAACATACTTAAATAAGCAATGTTATTTTATGCTAAGGTGCTAATGAAGAAAAAAGCTGTTATTAATTTACTATACAAATAAATTTCTTTTTTTTTCCCGCAAAAGTAATTACTACTATTACTATAAAGTACTATGGATATTATAATTTAGCACTTTTTCGTTACAGTACTTTTTTGTATTGAATCGTGAAAGAAACCACTCAGTTTGCTCACTAAGTAAATGAGATGAACGTATTAATAAAGAAAAAGCTATCTTTAATGTATTTAAGATGAGCCAATTATTTTCTTATTTATCACTAACAGTACTTAATTTTGTACAAAATACTACGAAAAAGTACTTAATTAAAAAGGTTCTTTGCTATTATAATTTAGCACTTTTTCGATACAGTACTTTTTTGTATTGAATCGTTAAAGAAACCATTTAGACAACTCACATAGTAAATGAGTTGGACGTATTAATAAAGAAAAAGCTATCTTTAATGTATTGAAAATGAGCCAATTATTTTCTTATTTATCACTAAGAGTACTTAATTTTGTATAAAATATTACGAAAAAGAAGTATTTTATACAAAAAATATTACTTTTTTGGATTGAATAAGTACTTTTTTGTATTGAATCGTGAAAGAAACCATTTAGTCAACTCACATGGTAAATGAGATGGACGTATTAGTAAAGAAAAAGCTATCTTTAATGTATTTAGGATGAGCCAATTATTTTCTTATTTATCATTAAGAGTACTTAATTTTGTATAAAATACTACGAAAAAGTACTTAATTAAAAAGGTTCTTTGAAATACTTTATAGTAATACATTGAGTTCTTTATTTTATAAAATCGTAGAAAAAAACCTCTCTGGTTAGCTCACTTAATGAACCAGCTCTGTTATTTTAGGCTGACGTATTAACGAAGAAAAAGCTGTCTTTAATGCATGTAAGATAAACCAATAATTCTTTTCTTATTTACCGTCAAAAGTAATTGACTATTATTGCGAGCTTAATTGCAAGTAATTTATTGATTAAAGTATGTTCCCTGTCATTTTTATCTGTCGCTCCCAGTTTATGAATAAACTAAGGTAAAATTCCGACATGGCGAAAAAGAAACTTGTTCTTTAATAATCCAATAACACCACCAGAACTTAATTATATGTTAATGTAAAAGTTTTCTTGATTTAATCATGACCCATTTTCTGGAAAACTTTCTCCCACTTTTGCTCCGGAAAACATTGGTTTCCGATGCCGAAGTGAAAGGACCATGAAGAAGGAAAAATTGCAAGAATTAATGCCTAACTATCTTGGCAAAGAATCTCTCTGGCTTTTATTTTTATGCTCATGGTCCCATAATCTTTAGGGAGTTATTAGTTTATCTTTCGATATTAGGCTTAAGTCACGAATATTTTTGATAGGTGTCAAAAACAGGAGTGTTTGGTTAAAGTCATGTACTTAATAAGAGTGTTTTTCGGGGTATTCGAAAAGCCAATTTAAATTCGTTGTTGGAGAATGTCATTAGGTTAAACGTTGTGTAGAACTTACTACGCTTTACTTCATATTTCAATTTTATTTTGACCATTTTGGTTTAATTAATGGATTTCAGATTTTGGAGCATTTATTGCTTCTTGGAAAAGGAACAAATAAAATTACGAATGAGAGCAAATTTCTCAAAAATAGATTGCTTAAAATTGAAGCTCGCCGTAATATTAATGAAAATAGAAATGATTCGTTTAAGTTATATATTTAATAAAAGATTTTTCAAAAGTCAATTTAAATTTGTCAGTTATTGTTAGCGTATGCCGCTAAATTAAACGTTGTAACCCTAACTCCATTTTACTTTAGTTTGAATTTGATTTTAAGCTTTAATTTAATTAGGAAGAATAGGAATATTTAGGAAATTTATTATTTCATTAATTTAGGAGAGAAAGTGTTCTTGTAAAATTGTGAGCATGTGTTGGGGTAGGTATGGTTTACCAATGAATCTTAAATCACCAAATTGAAAAACTATTTTTATCGAGATTTTTTTAATTTTTTTATTCCTGCTTTTTTTTTATCCTTGATGCTTCTCATCGAAACATTATTACATTTTTATTAATGCTTTATTCATTTCAGACATGAACTTACAATTCTTTAATAGTAAAAATTAGGATCCTTTGAAATAGAAAAACAACAACAACTTCATTTGTTTCACATTTCATTTACTTACTTACTTCAACTGTTTTACATTTCATTTACTTTTAAATTGAAAAACTTAAATATAAGTGAATTAACTATGCCATTTTTATAGGTTTTGCAAATTATGGTTTATATACTTAAGTAATGGTACATTTTTACTAGATTTAATGCAAAGTTTTTGTCCTTGCAGAGATTCATAAATGTTGTGTGAAGAAAATAATTAAAATAAAGTGAGATTCAAGTAGCTTTTTATAACAAAAGTATGTAAAACCTTGGCGCATAACGTGACGCATTGGATAATTATAATTGGCTCTTTGGATAGTTCTGATAATACGAACATCCAATTGGGATACCTGCAAGTGACGTAGTGTGGGTATGTCGAGCCTGATTGGTTGTTAAAACGTAGTTTTGTTTACGTTAGCAACTGCTCTTGCCAATCCGTTTCGAGTTAATTTACCCCGTCAACTTCAATTATCTTAAGTGACACATTCTATAATCCTTCATAAAGATTCTTTACAATACCCAATTATATTACATATATTTGTGTATGAATTTTTCGGTAAATTTGAACTCGTGCATATAGTACGCAAACAGTGGCGTAAATAGTACGCAATTGGAGTAACTAATACGCAAAGAGTTGAGATATTTTAATCTATAATGCTATGAAGTGCGCATCTTTAAACCTTACTAGTATTCTGTTGTGTAATAGTTTGTTGTTCGATTTATGTAAAAAAAAATTTTTTTGAAAATCTCGATCTTTTGAAAAACTTATATAATAACTACATATTTTTTCACGGTGAATTCTTAAAAAAGTTTCGAAAATGTTTGAACTTAAGTTTTCAGACAGTTAAAATATCTGTTCATTCTTGTCTGAACATGCTTTCTTCCTGAAGTTGTCGGAGCTGCATACGAAAATTTTTTGCCGCCGTCTGCCGAGGTCCGGAAAAATGTAATAATGATAAAAATAGAATAGTGTACTGCACATTCGATAAAAAAAAGATAGGAAAAAAAAGTAAGAAAACACGTGGGACGAAAACACAATAAAGTGATGGAAGATTTGGTTTTTGGAATCGGGAAATTCTAGGAATTCGTTCACGTTTTTTTTTACTAGCATTTTGTTTTTATTTACTTTTTTTAAATATATTTTCGCCTTATTTAAAAGTTTGGTTTCTCTGTATTTATAAAGCTCTACGTGACCAGCATTAAATTTAATATTTTAGAAACTACTAACACGCTTCTATTTTTTAGAGAATAGTTAAAATTTTCGGTTCTATGTTCTCGATAGTAAAATGTTAACTTCTGAAAACTTTCTAGAGAAAAAATTCTAATTTTTTATTCTTCTTTCAGCATAATGATCTAAACCGAATTGATTTTTTCGACGCTCATTGTGAATAATTTTATAATTTTGATAATACTCGAACTCTTAAATTTTTAAAACCTGAAATTCCACTTAGATCCAATCAGTAATCATTATTTACTTAGATTTCGTTTCCTTTACAAAATTATTTTAAGTAAAATGCAAATAAAAAGAACTGACAATTTATTGTCTTTTAAAAATATAATTTTTTTAATGATAATTTAATTATGAAGAGCGCATGTATTTGTAAAAAAAAAAAGCAATTCAATGATTCTACCGATACAAATTCAATAGTTATACACCATTACTTTTTAACCGCTTACCAATGTTTTTATTACTCTTATTATGCTCCGATTTTAAATACTTTTTTGGTTTGCACGAAAAATTATAATACAATTCCCCCCAATGAATTTTTTAAAAAATATTTTAGGTTTNAGGTTGGAATTGTATTAGTCTAGTTCCTTTGGAAATAATTTATATTGTTGTTTTACCGAAGTTTATGAATTTAGTAAGCATATTTAAAACTCAGTTTATTAATTAAACTAAAAGGTAAATGTTATTCCTAGTAAGTGGAAGTAGTTGTGCTTTTTTCATATTATATCCAATTCAACAATTCTACCGATACAAATTCAATAGTTATGCACCATTACTTTTTAACCGCTTACCAATGTTTTTATTACTCTCATTATGCTCCGATTTTAAATACTTTTTTGGTTTGCACGAAAAATTATAATACAATTCCCCCCAATGAATTTTTTAAAAAATATTTTAGGTTTATTGTGAATCAATTTCTTTTGTACACGAACGTTGTTAGGGTTTAACGTGAATAAATAACACTTATGCATCATTATACTTTACGCTCATCACTTTTAATATAAGCTAGCTATATTGCGTTCGGTTTTGAACCAAATTTTCCTAACTATTATTCAGTACATTAACTGCTACTTCTTATGAATTAAGAGTTCACGGTGCAAAACTGTTTTTCTGTACTGTTATGATTACTATAATCTTAAAATTTTTTGTGTTTTTATAGAACTGTGAAAACGATTCTGGAGAAGTTCTATTGTTGCTGCTGATCTAAGCGCAAATTTAAGATTTATTTATAATTTACAGCATTTTAAAGTCCTTGTGTCAATATTTGATCTCAGTTGAGTAGAATTCAGTAGATGGATTATCAATATTTGATATCAATTCAGTATTAAGACTATAGAGATGTCTAAACTGACGTCATTCCACTTAACTGTCTACTGGCAATCCATCAATGATCAATCAGTTACAGATCAATCAGCAACCAATAAGAATACATTTCTATCAGGATGGAATATAAATCATCAAATAGAAATAATGCTAACGACAATTGTTTGATTTATTTCACTCATCTCGCATTTTTAGTATAGCCTCTAGCTTAGTCATCTCTATGCCACTTTAAAAATGTATACACCTATGCTAGGTTAACGCAAATTGACTCTTTTAGTTAAATTTGAAATATTAGAGCAATTTTCACCTTTTAAAAATCTGTTTTTAAAACAAGATTTTAAAAGTTACAAAATATCTGGAATTTCGGGATAGCTGAATTATTTTCTTAATTTAAATTTATTATCTGATATATGATAAACGCTAGGGAAAGTTTGATAAGAATAAAATTTCTTCGCTAGTCTTAATAGCTTTTAAAATTTTTATAAAAATTAAAACATGTTTTTCAATCAACTTAATGCAGCTTTTCCAAGTTTCTAAAATATAATTAATAAAATCACGTTTTTTATTTTTTACCTTATTTCCCGATAACGGTGGGAGAGAGAAAAAAAAGCTACTTATAGCAGCGGATGAGCTAGTTCACCCACTAAAGAAAGCGTTATTTAAACACTTTCCACATCTGCATAAAGATTTGGCGCAATTTTGGCGCTTCCTTTTTTAGGGGAAAAAAAAAATTCTTTTTATCGCGAGAATGACATGTGTGTGCTCGGAAAAGAACGGAATAAAATAAGCAATAGAATGGAAGAAAAAATTAAAATAAAAAAAAGGGTGGTTCTAAAGAACTTTTGAGCGTGGTCTAAGTGCTTCAATTTGATAGAAAGCGCTAGGTAAAATAGCTTGGAAAAGAAAAGGTTGGAACGGGGTTTCGGAGGGGGGATTTAGTTTAAAAAAGATTTCCATTTCGTATTTTTAATGGAGAACGTTTAAGTGATTAAAAAAGAAACGAAAAGGAGCAAAAAAAAGTTGGTAAGAAAAGTGGGGGAGGAAGTTTTAAGATAAGCGAAACTGGAATAAAGAGTTATTGTTTTACCTTAACACAAAAGGCACATTTCAAACGCAATAAAAGATTAGGAATGAAGTTTTGACTATCAAAAGAGAGAGTAAATAGAATGAAAAAAGCTGTTATTTTCGTCCATTTAAACAATATTAAATGGTAATACAATTACATTTAAATGTTTTGGAGCCAAAAATGGCGTTAATAGTTTAAAAGAGGAACACAAAAATGCATTTATTTTGTTACTCGAAACATAATGCAATTTTCCTTGGAGGCGAAATTTCATTTAATGCCTTCTAATGCTTTTGATAAAGGCAATTATGTAAACAAATTTTCAAATAAACGAAATAGCTGTTAGAATTATTGCAATTAACAATTTTTTTATTTTTAAATTGCATAGTAAGAACATCGAATTAAAATGCATTCAAAATTAACTCTACCGTGCCTCGTATTAATTTGTTGCAGAAATAATTAACTAAAAGCTAATAATTGTCATGGTTTAATTGTATTAAATTGAACAAAATTGAGCTGGTAAAATTATTTTACGCATGTTTTGTCGAATACCTTTATGGTATTTAAATACAAGGCAAAAGGTAGGTACATAAGTCAATATTTTGACTAATCTTAAATTATTTTACTACTTTGGGCTATTCTATTGCAATAACATAAAATTTGAATGTCTAACTAAAATTTTCTAGTGAAACTTCGTAATGCAAATTGAGTTCATTTATCGGTCGTCTCAAAAATGACCGATTCATAAAATTTATTAAAGAAAAATGAATGGTTTGCTGCGCTCTGCTTAGGAAACAATTTTGTACTCTTTTTTTAAATTTCAAAATTAGTTGCAAAATATGCTAACAGATGGGTCTGATAGAAAAGTAAAATGTTTTCGCGATAACCACTCTTTGCAGGAAAATGTGACAGTCTGACGATCAAACTAACAAATGAAATGTTTTGACATATAGTAGAAAGCATTATTTAATAGTTTTTCTAGTCAGCTGCGCCATCTGTTGACATTGTTGCTAATTTTGATGGTTGGCTGGAATAAATATTTGTTTCCTATACGGAATGCAGAAGACCATACATTTCCATCTCCGTACGTTTTTCTGAAATGAGTTGTTAAATTATAGGCCATTTTTCACCCTCTATAGCTTAAGGAGTTTTATTGTAACTAGTTATCATAAATGTTGGACCTTTAATGAAATATTTTAAACACGTTTAAAAAATAAATTCTGACAGAACCTCTTAGAAGTATTTTTGTATCTATAATATTTATTAAAAAAAAATGCTACTGTACATTTAAATGATAAATGAATGAAGTTTGCATCCCAAAAAGATATGAAATTCGCAAGAGAATGAAATTATGAAAAATTACTAGAAAATAAAAAGAAACAATGATTTGGAAACCAACAGTTTCTTGGGTTTGTTCAAAAATCACCTCCCTGACAAGTGAGAAATTCCTAAGACCTCTCTCTTAGGAATTTAAATGGTAAAGTGCAGTTGGAAAAAAAAAATTTCTTCGCAGATTTGGGGTTAGAAAAGACAATT
Source organism: Parasteatoda tepidariorum (assembly GCF_043381705.1). Taxonomy (NCBI): domain Eukaryota; kingdom Metazoa; phylum Arthropoda; class Arachnida; order Araneae; family Theridiidae; genus Parasteatoda; species Parasteatoda tepidariorum. Next base: position 61,406,028 of record NC_092205.1, on the reverse strand, counting down.
TTTGCTGACCCTTATCCTAAACTGAAATAAATCTCAACCGTAACAAAACTGGACTGGTACTGAAAAAAAAAGGAAAAGCTTCTTTCCGATAATCTTTGAGAAAACTGTGCCCAAGAGGAAACCAAAGCTGCGGTAACTGCGCTAAACGGTGTGCAGACGGGGCTCGAGCAAGAAAACTTCAGTCGGCGCTATCGATAACTTTTACCACCAGAGCAATCGTCTTTCCAAATCTCCAGCTAATGGACCCCGATGAATATTTAAGCCCCTGTCTTTTCGCGCCCCTGCTATTGGGACTGTAACGGGGCGCTATTATTCTTCGTTAAAGAGAAACATCCTACGGGGAACGTCAGCTGGTGGTTTTTGGAGTTGGAAAGTAGATAGGTATATTTCGTTTCAAAATGAGATTTTTCTTTTTCTACTCTTTAATGACTGCGCTCGCTCAAGATTGGTATATTTGTCAAGCGGCAAAAAACTTTCCAAGGGAGATGAGTTATTTCGATTTCGCAAATGAATCATTTAAACTTGTCGAAATAGCTTCCTGGATAAATAAAAGATAGCTGTGCATGAATAAAAAATAAACTTTTGTTGGTAAATTGAAGCGAAATATTTGTGTATTTTGTTAGTGTTTTTTTTTTTTTTTTTTTTTTTTTTTTTTTTTTTTNTTTTTTTTTTGTTGGTATATTGAAGCCAGGTGCAAAAGTACCAAAAAGATTTTGAAGTTTATATTTTGTCTTTGGTAATTATTTGAAACTGTAACTCCAATTTTATACGATTAAGCAAAATATTTGATATAATGCAGGAATACATAGACTTAGTTATAATGTAATGTGTCCCGGAGATACATATATAGAAATTTGAATCATGCTTAAAGTAACTAGTTTAAAATGCTCAATTATAATTTTTTTAACTAGTTACTATCTATAAGTACAAGTTAACTAACTATAAGTAGAGTATAATATACTGAGTACGATATTATGGTCCAATATCACGTCTTCTCTCAGCACCTACTGCAAAGAATCATACTGTTCTTATAGTTTTGAACAATTCTTCATTGGCTTCGAAAATCTATATAGTTCAAAAGAATATTTGGCAGTGTAAAAACTGTTTTTCCATCTCAAAATAAATCATCATGCCATTATATGTCCGTCCACTAAAAATTGATTCCGACCAGTATAATAAACTATGCGTAACGATCGCAAGGTATTAAATTAGTACCAATTTTCGCAAATCATTAACTATCTGCAACGGTTGATAATAATATCGTATATTTGTAAAATAACTTGTAAACACCATCCAGTTTTTTTTCTTCCTTATTTTCCATTAATTGCAAATATTCAAAGAGTATTAGAATACTAAATATATATTGTTGTGTTAAGTCTGTTACGGATAGCTAACAACTTTTTCTTACGGAAAGTGAAAATAATTCATGCTAATTGAAGTTACTTTGACTAAAGGTAAAAGTAATCTTTATAACGTTTACTATGTTTAGCAAAAACACGACTCGTGTATTTACCATAAAATCCCTACTATTCCTAAAAAATAAGTTTTAACATACCAAAATTTTAATCGTCTTCCGCATCTTTTTTCTTCTGCTTAAAAAAACATTCTTGGAAAACCCATATTCTTCATAATTCATAATCCTTGGGGCACAACCTTTCGAAGAAAAAGACGCAGAAAATGGAATGTTATTCATACACTCTTTTAAGGAGGGGCAGATGGAACATTTTCGTGGTCTATTAACCAGGACCTTTTCAGGGTGGACTATATCAGGAAAAGTGGATTAAAAGTAACATTTCTGGCGTAATTGTCGACCAACAAAGAACGTCATTGAGATGGGCTGTTGGTGTTGAGAGACCTCAGAGGAAGGCGGTGGGTTGTGGGGTGATGTAATTTGTTCGATCTAATTGCGAGGGAAGAATGTACAAAAGACAGAAGAATTACGCCAAGATAGCTGTTGTTTGATTGGTCGGAAGTGTTTTTGCCAAGAACGTGCACGGTTTGCGTAAGTTTGCCCAGAAAAAGCAGTTGCGTAGAAAAAATTGTGTTGGCACATAACAGAGCAAAGACCTTCAAGGGCTCATTAACTATCAGAAACTTGATGCGATTAAGTTAAGTTCTGTTCAAGTACCCTTGAAGTAATTTAATAATTTAACTCTAAAAAAAGGATGAAACATGGAATCCAATTTAACAGTAGTATATGTGGGGTTAGTTAGATTTTTCTGAAAATGCTCCAAATTGATTTTAAGACTCGGAGTGAATTTTTATTGTGTAAAATGTTTATCTAAAGTGTGTGTTGCGTATATATATATTGTAATTTTATGTATTGTAATTTTATAAATTTCCAAAATCTAATTTTTGGAAATTTTATTATTTTTGCACCATATTTGTTATCCTTTAAATAATGCATTATTCAAAATTTTTCCCGCTTGGAAGAAAATATGTATATCACTATCCCATGCTTGCGTGATTTGTTTTCCTTCTTCTCATTACGATACTTTCACGTAACACACACTAACAATACTTTCACGTAACACACACTAACGATACTTTCACGTAACACACACTAACGATACTTTCACGTAACACACACTAACGATACTTTCATTTAACACACACTAACGATACTTTCACGCAACACACACTAACGATACTTTCACGTAGCACACACTAACGATACTTTCACGTTTCACACTGTTTGGTAAACGATTATTACAGTTTCAGTAACTTTTGAAAATAAAAAAAATTTGCATAGAATCCGATCTATTGTGGAAAAAAAACTATACACTTGTGTCTTATAAATGGATAATTTTCATTTTTGTTATCATTATATACACATATGTATTTAGTATACATAGTTTGCTTAATTATAATGAGAATTACATTTTTTTAATTCTGCAAGTACAAAATTATGTTTAATTAATCAAAAAAAAATTTTTTTTTCCGATTCAAATCGTTTGGTAAAGAATATAGTTTTTCTCATTGTTGCCAATATTATAAATTTCATTACGAAATTATTCGAATTTATTTAAAATCGTACCAAATTTTTTATTATGAGCTAAATGATGTAATGATTAATATGATTATTGTTGATATGATGATGAAAGATGTTATGTAAGATCTAAATTATAATTTTATTACTAAATAGTTTTTTTAGAAAAATTATTTTAAAAATAAAAGTTAATTATGTCTTGTACATAATTTAAAAAAATAAAAAAAGTAGTTAAAATGCATTTTTTAAAAAAAAAATTTATGTATATTTATTTTTGCATTAAAATTAAATGAAAAAAATTATATCTGAATAAACTTATATCACTGTTCTATTTTTATTTACTTCAATTTTTTTTAAAGAATTTTCAAATTAAAAGATTTTAAGAAACTTTTCTTCAAAACAAATATTTGCTCCTTTTTTTATTAATTTTTAAAAGCTTATTAATTAAACAAAATATTCTTTTATGTTAATTGTTTTTATTTAAATTTTCCCCCTAAAATCAACATCCCGTTCTGGAAGAAATATTTAAAAAGAATAAGAAAAATAAGTTATGCTACGAATATTTTTTTCATTCTTTTGCAGCTTCATATAATATTTTTTTTACTCTCCTTCTTTTAAATGCTGAAGTTATGTTAATATATTTTAAATAATGGCAACATCGTATTCTCCACTAAAGGTGCGGTGTATTAATGCTCAATTATACCATGGAAAAGCTTTAAAAAATCTAAACGGCTTTTTTTAAAGAAAAAAAAACTTGTTTTGAAGCACAAAAACGCATTCTAAAAAGTACATCATTTGTTATTACATGTTTTATAATTTATTTTCTCCCGTTGAAAAGCTATTTTTCCTGCTGTCCTCTTATTTAGTAGCGAAGAAAAGAACTTTATTTTTCACACAACAGTTTACGGTAATGAAAGAAAAAAAATAGTTCCATTTCCTTTAATAAACTAAGAGATGTTTGAAAAAATATTAATGAAAGACATGCTGGAAGAAAAAAAAACTGATATTATAAATAATTGAAGAGTTGTTAACGAGATTTTCATTTATTTAATGTACCATTTCGGTTGCCTGCTTGAGTTTTTAAGTGGTTTATTTTATTATTTGAAAGAATCATTTGTTTTTTTAATTGTACTATAGTTTGAAATTTTTTATGCACTCAATTTTTGTATGACGAGATTACTTTTGAAAAAGAAAATTTCTGATTGCCAATATTTTTTTTTCAATATTTTACAATCTAATGTAATGCATTGGGTTTGAGTTTAAGAAAGAATTGGATTTTTTTTTTTAAGTGATAATTTTTGTAAAATTTTGCCCAAAATTTTTTTTTGAAAGGAGTTAAATTTTGCATAAAAGTATTATAAGATGTAAACGTTCGTTATAATATTACAGCTCTACGGTTGTAGTTACAAAGAGAAATTTTTGAATGGAAACCCTTACCTTTTTCCCACGAAACTTGATTTTTACTGTAAAAATCTATGCTAGAAATGAAATAATTTTTTAATAACTTTTTTTTAATGAAAAAGCAGCTTCGCTAGGCCAAGATCAACGTGTTTTGTTAATTCTTAGCTTGTTAGCAACATGGCAGCTCTATTGAATAATGAATAATGCAAGTGGCATATTGCTTCTTTCATCTTGGTTTAGCGTCGCTTGAATTCGTGTTTTGTTTCCTAACCAGATCAAATTACAGTTAATACTTTAATTTTATGTATATACAAATGTAATTAATTAATTATTTTCTTTTTCTTCCTAGATGTCTGCGAACAGAACGTGTGACAATACATAAACACCTTTGCTTGTGTCTATTGTTAGCGGAAGCCGCTCTTGTAATTGGCCTAGAACAAACGGAAGAACCCAAAGCTTGTTCTGTACTAGCTGGTCTTTTACATTACCTACTTTTGGCAGCTTTTGCGTGGGCCTTTTTAGACAGCTTCCATCTTTACATTTTACTGGGAGAAGCAGATGTACACCCCGATCGATGGCGAGTTAAATGGTATTCTGCCGTCGCATATGGAGTTCCAGCCATAGTTGTTGCCATATCAGCCATGATAGACCCTGCCAGTTATGGCACTGCAAGCTATTGCTGGCTAAGAGTGGACAATTATTATGTTTTCAGTTTTGGTGGACCAGCCATAGCATGCGCTTTGGTGAGTTGATACTTTATGTTTTCGTTGATACTTTATTACGGGTGAGTTGATACTTAATGCTTTGTCTTATTTTTCTTTATAAGATGACGTCATTAATATGTAAATATATGTAAAGACCTTTTTAAATATTACATATCAACGTCACCCTTTTACTCTTTAATAAGTTGTGAAAAAAACACAGTTAACTAACAGATGGAGTATGGTGAAAAAAAAACACAGTTAACTAACAGATGGAGTATGACATTACATGTTCTCTATATAAATTTTGAAGTAATTTTAAAGTTATTTCACAGTGGGCTCTGATGTCAATATCTCAATGTATTGCGTCCTATGCGCATCCGCAGAACAGGCTTGTGACGTAGATTTTTTTTAAAATTTATGTCAGAAAATTTACGACACTTATCTATTTTGCGGTTATGCAGAGGACGTAGTACGCTGAGATGTTGTCATCAATTCCCACTTACAAATAACCCTTTAAGGCCTGGCATACAGAGAGTAGTACTTTACGTTGCAGTAGGGACTGTTTTATTTTATAAACGGCGTTGAACAGGACACAATTCCGAGTTAACAACTACCAATGCTCAACTTTGTAATTTTGAACCCAACCTAGAACACTAGGGAGTTACTGAATTAAGCATTGGGAGAAAAAAATCTTCGTGCAGGACTGTTTGCTGGAACTAATGCACATTTGAGTTGCATTGGGAGAAAAACCATGAAAACCTCTTATTGTTAGCACGGCAGCAAGGGAACTAACACTTGTCTGGAAAACATTCCTGAGGATGATCTGAAGGCATGCCATCACAATTTTGATCCTCGGCTGAGGGGATAACTCCTCCTCTTTGGTAACCCAGTGATTTTCGCGCGAAGTCTAGCACTGCAATAGAATAGTTTCGAAGGCACATCAAAGTGGTCACTCATCAGCTCACTGACTTCTGCCAGTGATGCTGGACTTCTACTGCGAACCATGCCTTACATCAGTCCACTGTGGAGCTATGTCATGCTGATATATAGTTTTGTCAATATTTATCAGAATCGCAGGCTTTTATTTAGATGGCGCGTTGCATATTTGCTCTACGGAATTGCAAATAAGAACTCTTTGGTTGACAACAACTCAAATTAGTTACAAATGTTTTTATCAACACATTTGGCAAAATTTTATCATATCTTAGAGCTGAAAAGTTCAATAATAACAGGAGAACACTCTACTGTTAAAAAGAAATTTTATCAAGTTCCTCTCCTTTGACCAGAATTTGAAAAGAGTTCGATAACATTTCTAAGAGTGTTCTTATGTAAATAAGGTCCCTGAATAAAATATTTGTAAACTTAGAGAACATTTTAGCAGACTCTTATTAAAAGTGTTCAGATTTCATCAAAATTTTAATATAAATGTGCTATATCTTTTTTACAGGCATCAGTATTGTTTCTTTTTATGACTGTTGGTAGAATATGTTCGCAACGAAATAGTACAATACCTATCAAAAGCAAGGACCAGACAAAATTAACAGCTATTAAGTAAGTAGAAGAAAAAAAATCAATATCAATTTCAATTATGGTTTTACGACTAGTTTGAGATATGTTATAGTTAGTTGTTACACTTAAAGTATTTGACATTTATAGAGAATTATTTTAATCCTTTTATTTATCTCAAATTCGTAGAATTCGGTAACTGTCCTGTTATATTATTTTTATTTTGTATTATTTATTTATTTTTTTGTAACCAAACTCTAGTAAATATCAGTTAACATAAATCTTATTGTGCACAGAATTTGTTTTTCTGCTCTTCAAGCAATGTTTTCCACAGAAATATTGCTTCGAAGTCCAACAGGAAAAAAATTATCCTAATTTTCCTAAACGTTTGCTTTCGTTGGTGAAGCAAAGTTTAACTTAGTTAAAGATAAAATTTGTAAAGATGTTTGTTAAATCTTGTTTGTTTGTTAACTTTGTTAAAGATAAAATTAACTTAGTTAAACAAAGTTAAAGTAAAAAATTTCAGTTATTTTACTAAAATTTTCCTGAACTCGTAGAATGTTTTCCAGCACAACAAGCTTTCTCAACAGAGAAGCTAAGTTGAATAGCATTATTTCGCTTTTAATCTTCATACGTGAAATATCCAATGAAAAGTTATAATTTTTTACTGCATATTTTAACTAGATAGTAATTTAAACTCAAAATATTCACTAGTACTCTTACGTAAATTTGACCTTTTTGTTTTAATTATGGTCACATTATAGCAGTGTAAATTAAGAAAATGTTTTACTGTTTCCGTCACGAAGAAGAAAAGAAGAAAAAATTTTTTATAGTCTCAAGAAAGGGAAAAAATATATATATAAATGTCAGTTATATAAATAAAATAAAAAAGAAAATATAAATGTCATAAACACTTCTTATTCCAAGCTTTAAATTGAAGATAATTTAATTTTCTCTTTCTTTTTTCTGTCTACTCGACAGTTTGGAAAGACATTTTTATTTGCTTTATTTAATTATTTCAGTTTGTATGTATTAGTCTTTCTATTTTATCGACTTTTCTAATATCAAATAAACAAAATATCTTCTTTTGACATTTTTGTTAATATCTATCAATTTGTTAAAGAAATTATTTCGTTTTTTAAAGTATATTATATATTTCTCTAACTAAAAAAAAATATTAAAACTATGCATTAAAAGATTCAATCTTATAATCTTTTACGTAAAGAAAAATTACATTTTTTAAAGTATGTAGCAATTTTTATTTCTAATAATTCCATGAATTCTTATTGTGACTCTTTATTTAAATAGTGTTCTTAGGTAAAGCAAGTTCCAATATCTTGATTATAATTTTTTAATGACGTATTGCGTGCTTTTGATAGTAACTTTTTAAAGGGAATAAGTACATTTTGTATATTGCACCTTTTGCTTAAATTCGTTTTTATTTTCCATGATAAAAATTTATAATTGCATCAAAATTTAATTATTAGAGGAATGTATATTACACATAGGTTTACATTTTATACTCTCGTCAAAATATAGCTGCTTTGATATTTTTAAGCATGTCTTGAGCTTCTCTCATATGCAACTTTTATTTAGTATTATTCAATTTTAAAATTTTCGGTTGTATATTTCATTATCTTTCGTTATGTAAAAATGACGATTTTTAACGATTAATGTGCTATTTTTATAACTGTTTTAAGCTTCAGGGGCTCGATTGGGTAAGGGAAAAACCTGGAGTTGTCAGGGAATTTTATTTTAACTCTTAGATTGTTTTGTTTGAACTCATTAAGATACGCAAAAATAAAAAATCTTCATTGATCTTAATGATTTTTCATCTAAGTAAGAAAATGTTACCAAATACGGAAGGATCCCTCAAAGTTCAGTATTTTCGGGAATATATTATACTAAGTTTAAAACAAAAATTTTGTTCGAATTTTAATTTTTTTTTTTCATTTATTTTAGCGTAAAAGCTACAAAAAACGCTTTTAATGTATACCAACGAAGATGCAATTCAAAATATACATTGGATTATAATTTTGCATGATGTTTTATTTTTCTATTTAGAAAGCAAAGAAAAAGCTATTCACATCTTAAAAATATATATTGAATTCAAAATATGCATTGGATTATAAATTTGCATATTTTTTTCTTACTTAGGAAGAAAACGAAAAGCTACTGATCTCTTAGAAATATACATTAGATTATAATTTTACATAACATTTTTTGTTTTTTACTCAGAAAACAAACAAAAAGCTATTGACCACTGCAAGCAATCCTACGAATGAAAACGCTCCTTTACAATACTTAAATCTGAAAAAAATATCGTAGACTTTTTCACGCTTTAAGATGTCATTTTTTTTATTTTTTATCATTAAACAGCAAGAAAAATCACTCTTCTATTCAGGAAACGTATGTCTTCTCTCTGATCGTACCATTCATCGCCAAAATAGTCACCAATATCGTTCTTTTCCTTGGCGATGTTTTTTTCTTTTTTTTCGATATGATCATGCTAGTTGGGATATTTTTTTTTCTTTTCCTCCCAGTCCGAAAATATTAGCGTGGATCCCGCAGAAGGGGGAAATCCCCACAAATCCATCAACTAAATCCGGAGAAAATCGGAGTCCTGATCTCCCCATCGCCTTCGATTTCACCCGAAGACCGGGTGGATTGATTGCAGGGGCTTAGCGCCCCGGATTTTTAGAGTTCGAAACGAGAGGAAAGAGTTGGCGGCAGTTACCAGAGGATGTAAAAGAAGAAAAAAACGGAATCAGTAGTTTTCTTTTTATTTATTTGAGGATTGAAGATTCAGTATTTACTTTGCTGTCTTAGAGCATTAATTTAAAAGACGTGAATCGGCAAAGAGCCACGAAGCACAGCTGTTACTTCGCCATAGGGAGTGAAAATTGGGGATTTTTATTCAAGTCGGTACATTGCTTATTGAGCAGGATTTGTCTCTCTTATCTGTTGCTGTGCTTTGGTTTTTTTTTCTCTCTCAAAAATATCATGGATTTTATAATTAATTTAATTAAATGCGATTCATCATATATGAAACAATATTTTGCAAGTTTATAAATTTATAGATATAGTTGCTTTGAAATTACTGTAAGTTTACTTTTAAAAACAATTTCTTGCAATAGCGGCACAACTCAAAAAATCAAGTTTTGAGATAAGTGAGTTTAAAGTTTTCATTGGTATGCAAAATGCATAAGAAATGCTTTCGTTTCCTTAAACGAAGATTACCTTCAAGTTGAATTATGAGTTGTGCAAGTATTGCTGTGTATTTTTATATTTACACCTGTTCTTAGTCCAAAACGCGTGTTTTTTGAGTTGTGCCACTATTGTAGCCCATGAGCGATATATATATATATATATATATGATATTTAAGATGAAAGTTAAATGTCGCAGGTTCGAGTATTGAATTAGTTTATGAATCAACTCATTGGAAAACCAAAAGTCATAAGCTTGGGAAGAGAAAGTTAAAATGATTGAAAGAAAGAAATAAAATTGGAAGACACAAAATTATACTAACTGCTTGGAAGTATAGACTGGTGCTCAATTATGTTTCAGGGCAAACAGAACCAACCTTCTCATTAAGCCATAAGCATTACTTCGCCCCGGATAGCCATGATTTATAAAATCAAGTATCTGTCTTTAGTAATTTACTATTTTACTTGATTTAGATTGATATTTTATTTAGAATCTTACTTTATTAAATCAAGTGTTTGTCCACAAATACAATCAGAATACCATTCATTATTCAAGAGAAGCTTACGGGGAGATTTGCAGCTATTGGAAATCAGCTTTTCACTATAATGCATAAATTTAATGCGATTAATTTAAGATAAATAAATAAATAAATATCCAGTAAATTAATTTGTTGGAAGGGAATAAAATTTTTTTTCTTTTATCTAAAACATCAATTTGAGTTTTAGACGAGTTTAATGAAATTAATAAATCAAGGAAATTAATTAGACTGATTAGATTTTATTAAAGTAAATTCATTTGGATCTATAGTGTTGTACTTAATGTTATCGATACTGATAACACTGAACTAAGAAAAGCAAAATTCTGCATTTATTTATGTATTTATTTATTTATTTTTAAAGCGTTTTTTCTCTTTAACTTTATATAGTCCCTCTTTTCTCTTCAAATTTGTCCTGCTTCATTCTTCTCTTTTTTTTTTCTTTTTTTTCCCCAAAAGTTACTACAATCTAAGTTTTATGGTATGGCAATTTTTTGGTGACCAAACTATATGGTATTTTACAGCTGTTTTATCATTTCAGCATATTAACCTAATTTTTTACTCTCGAATTGGTGTAATTCAAATTTTAAACAAAATTAATAACAGAATTAATAGAACTCTTTATTGTAACAAAATTTACTCTCCTGTTGCATTGATCTTCTGTATTTTATTATCTATGCCATCAACAACAACAAAAAAAAAAGTATTAAAGATAAAAATGTCTGTAGTATTTGATCTTAAAAAATATCTAGTCCACTATCGACTGCCAAATACTTGGTGCTTCCGACATATCTAGTTCGACTGCGGTTTTTTCTTTTTCCCGGACGAAAAAGAAAGGAAAATTCCACCATTTCATATTACTTGAAGCTCTACTGCATCCTCTCTGCTCACTTGTCTAGGAAAAGAGTTGGCAGCAGCTCTACTCTTTCACAACTCGTGCGTGAATGTGATTCTAGCTCAAGTTTCGGCAGCCTTCAATTTCCGCATCCAAGATTCTGCTAGCCCCCCTGTTTTCCTCCCTATCCGGAATTTTTTTTTTCTTTTAAAAAGAAAACTTCCCTCACTAATTCAAAAACTTCTCTTTTCTTTTTCGAAGCGAATAAATCTTGGGCAACGCTAACTCCTTTTTTACCAGTTGTGCAACTGTTACGGTTTTTTCCCGTGATATTTCTAGAAAATGGAGAGGGAACGTAAAAGGAAAAAAGGAGAGAGGGGTAGAGCATTATTCCAGTCACGATTTCGAATTGGAAATAGTCACGTGGTCTAACTACAAATCTAATACTCGCTTCATCAATCAACAAAAGAGTATTGGTTGTCATAATTCGCTGGTCAATTGTTCCGGAATTTTATTCTATTCAGCCGTTTAGTTTCTTCTTTGGACGCTTTAAAATTGCTAGGTTTCGTTATGGCATAACGACGTAGTACAATTGAAAAGTATTTAGAAGATGACAGATCAGTGGCGTGCGAAGCTTTGGATACCCAGGTTAAACTCCTGAATTAGGAGCCAATGAAAGAGCTCATAAAGTGAGCCAATTTAGTTTAAAGAGAAAGAACCTTTGGAGCAATGTATTTTTTTACGAATCTGAATCCATAATTTGAATTCATTTTTATGTAAATGTATTCGGATGGTTTATTCATTGTTTGAAACAAAATATTTTTAAATGAGAGACTTCATTATTAAAATTGTTTCGAAATATTAATCATGTTTAGAATATTCATTGTTTTTAAATTAGGAATCGATGATACGTCAATTATTTACAGCTCCGAGTTAAATTTAATCCATTCTGTATTTCCCTTAGTACATATATATGCTAAATCATTATACAATAAAAATTATCTATTTAATGCTACTTTTATAATATTGTCAGATATAGTTTCAAGTGACAAATTATGTTGGAGTTGTGACCCATATAATATATATATGGAACTGAGAATCTCCCCTACCCCCAGACCAAATCACTATAGAGCCTTTATTTATGTTTAATACTAGATTGCCTAAGGAAGTCATTTTGATTGCTTTTTAATATCAATTAGAAAAACGATGTATATAATGACACAATTTCTTAGAATTTTATGACTTTTATAATTATTTTTATTGTTGATATTTACTAATACGTAACTTGTTATATAACTGAAAATAATATCAAAAATATTAAAAAGTAATTTTGAACAAATTTCTTTATACATTAGTTATTCTTTCACAAAGCAGTCATTTTGACTGCTTTTGGGCAATATAGATATTTTAGTCTTTCTAGAGTTAATAAAAATTTTGTATGTTGTCTAAGGAACGCAAAGGAACCTTTTATGTAAAAAAAATAAGTTATTAAAACAAGCCGTCTAAAAACTAATGTTTGCCGTTTGTATCGCTATTTGCTGTAGAAAATAAGCCAATTCAAATTGGCGATCAAAAATGATAATAAAACATTTAATTAACATCATCTTCCCAGACAATCGCACTTGTTTGTGAACAAGCCTATTAATTAAAAAAAATTTTTATTTATCATCATCCAATTTGAAATCTGTCATAGCCGAACTTCAAACAAAACAATTTATTGTTCCGTTTTAATTATAAGAAGAATATTGCAGTTTCATTGCAAATCGAACATATTTTCTGAAGGACCTCATTCGATAGTCATTAAACTTGGAAGGGTAAAATAAGAAATGTACAAGCTCAAGATGGTTTTGCCTTTAATTTAGCTTCAAAATCCTTCAATTTTTAAAATTCAATATACATTAGCTGACAAATTGATTTAAGGGAAAGGAGAATTTATAATGGATTCCTCTATTAAGTTAAAACTACGCTTTGTGGAACAGAGCAACCCCCCCTCTTCGTAATCAGCAGCGTTGTTCTTAATGCACTTGTTTAATGATGTATGGAATTAAAATTTTGTCATTAATCATATTTCTTTAATGAGGCTACGTTAAGGCAAGCTCATTATTCGCTTATTTTCTGACAGATTGCGGTATCAGAACATCGTTGAAGCAAAAGAAGGCATGTTTAAACATGTAGCATGTTGTCCAAAATTCACTCTTTCTTAAGAATTTGTTGATTAAGGACGTTAAAGATTTGTTGTTAGCAGTTGTAGATTAAGAGTAATCTTATCATTCGTAATGCATCATGATGATATGTTCTAATACAGATGAGTACGAAGATGTTCCATTTATAATGATGGATTACAAAACTCATTTGGAAATTTTTTTAGTTTGATAATAAGTTAAGTTTTTGTAAGATAATAGGTTTAGTGTCGGATGATTCTTATTGCATTCTATCACCTTTTTTTTTTTTTAAAGAGTACCGATAATTTATTCGAAATATGACAAAGATTAAAAAACACCTGTGTGTTTATAGTATTAACTTTCGTATAAATCTATAGATGTCAGTAACTATTTTAAGGTATGCATATCTCAGAATTGATATTTCAGATCTATTGATTCGACTTATGCGATATTTAAATAATTTTTTCTAGAAAATATTTCCCATACATGAAGCTATAAAGTCCTACATACATAGTCAGATTTAGGGATAATTTTTTTAAAGTAATTCAGGTGTTTAAATGTGTCTTTACTTCACGTTGAACATCTGCTGGTCTTCCCATCGACTTTCTAAGTACTCAATATTTTCCCACAGTTCCGAATGGCGCAGCTAATCTACCCCGTCTTGAAAATGTCATTTTTGGTCCAATGGCCAAAGCAATGCTGTTATTGCACAGTTTCCAAGAATACAAAATAAAGAAGAGAAGTAAATCCAAATCATTCATTCACGCTCAAATTGGTTTGGCACTAACTGATTTCTTGCGCTCTCCGAAGAAGAATAAAAAAAAATTCTATGGAAGGGAAGAAAAAATAATCTTGAGTAAGAAGCGGGTGGTAAAGTGTTAAGTTCCAACAAACTTCGACACGGGCACGGTCCCTAAGGCACCTAAATATACGTTCAAGGTGACGGAGTGAGTCTCCTCTGGAATTGCAATGAACAGCTTATTATTCTTGAAACGTTCTTTTATTCTGTTCCATTCCTCGGTTTTATTGTCGGTAGTCCGGCTGTTTCCTTCCCTTACTTTTGGGATGCAGCGATTTGCACGCGCTTCTTGTAGCTAATCACCTCTTTGGACCCTCTTGCAATGCGATTTTGCTGGAAATCCGTCGTTTAAATAACAGGGTATCTTGTAAAGGTGACTCTCATATAAATTAGAAGAACTCTGTGGGCGTCCTGGGCGTGGTCTTGTATCCATTCAACGCCTTTAAAAGGTGGTCTGATTGGATGTTATTTGTAGACACTGCCCTCTGGTGCTTGCTGAATTTGAATATCTAATGGTGGAAAATTACCTGTTAGGAGCTCGTAAATTATATGAAATGTTAGGAGGAAATCTGAACCGTGTCCTTTGATTTGATTTAGATACTCATTTAATTCAAATGGTGTCTCTTGGTCTTACGTTAAATGATTCATTATTTAATGACTTGAAACTCGTTTTTTTTTTTCTAAATTCATTTTTATTCATTTCTATTAAAAATCATTTCGTCTTCTTTAACGTCATTCGTGATTGATAGGTTTCCATTGTGGAAATAGATCTTTGTCTATAAAGATTTCAATAGATTTTTGCACAATCTTATCTGCCTTGTATATTTGTCGTTGATTGTACATTATTTTATCAATTGAGTAAATGATTGTTAATCAATTGAATTAGCTAATTATGTTGTAATTGTTATTTATCCTCCCCTTTTTTTTTTCAAAGCTGATAGATTTTTTTTTCCATCCTTCCCTTTAATTTTAATTAATTTAGACATTTATTATTATACCGACCGGACTGTGTAAGGGTAAAGGAACTTATCTTGCATTAGAATGGTTCTGGGTTCAACTCCCAGACAAGGCATGAATGTTCTTTCATTCTCTCAACTATCTGCCCTTACAGTGGGAATAACTTTGGCCCGTCTAATATGGTTTCCCCGAAAAAGTGGCCCACAAATCTACCTTAATACGCTGGAAATGACAAATGTTAATACAGGTGGCCATTGGAGAAAAATATTTATTATTTTTTTGATGAAGAAATATTTTTGGATTCCTGTATTGAATTGAATGAATAGGTGAATGGCAAACAATGCCAGCAACAATGGTTTTACTGCTCCAAACGGAAACTGCGTAGCGTAATCTTCTTGAACTATATAGTATAGCACAAATGAAAATCATTGGAAATCTCGGGACGGAAATCTAACTAAATACGGGATCGTGTAACCTAAAGTTTTCCTGAACCAACAAATTTCTTAAATTATATAAAATTGTGTTAAATCAGTTGCAGTTTTAAAAATAAATTCTCGTTTACTGATGTCTACCTCCTGCTTTCTTATCTTTCAAATTGATGCCAAATGAACAGCAGGTTTGGATTACCACCCCGACGTGTTAAATTATGTTGACATCGCAAAGTCATCAGTAAAAATCTATTTAGTGGGGACTTGCATCGCTTTCTGCACAAGTGATTCTTTTTTTTCCTAGTTTCTATAGTCAAACTTAGTTCATATCTCCGTGTAATCAGCCTAACCAGATTACGTAATGTCATTAATGTTTGTAGCAATACTGCTGATTCCATATTCTGTGTCAATAACTCAACTTGTTCCAACATTTAAAATATACTGAGCTATATTTTAAGTCTGTTACATTTATTGTTCATATTTTTGAATTATTAATGATTAATTTGAGCAAGACTAGGCTTTCATTTACTTCGTTTCACTATTTAACGCTGTTTTTCGAAAGCTCTGTTGTATTTTGAATTTATTCTTTTTTCGAATAGTATGCTATTTTTATAACTGCTATGAGTTTGCAACTGTTACCTCATGACTGTTAGGTTAAGTTTAGCCTATCTAAAGCTAGCGCTGTCCATGCTTATTTTGAAAATGGCGCAAAATGTCAATATGGAGAAAAGTCACTAATTTTTAATATTTAAAAACTTACTCCAATGCTGCATTACCTGGGCTCATAAAAATTTGCAAAAACTGAAAATACGACAGTGATTTTCATAATTTTCATCTAAGATGGAAAAATATCCCCAAATTGTCGATTTTTAAAAAAATTTATGAACTTTTAAAGTATCTGAGTTATTTGTCTATTTTAAAGCCCAGATAATTATAAAATACGATAACACATATAGTTTAAGATCATCGAATTGCTTCAAATGTAAGGCACTAGGGCTTTTTATTTTCCTTGGCGACAGAGCTTCGAAAAACAGCGTTAACTTTTTCAACTAAAATGCAATATGCAGCGACTTTATTCACAAAAGTAACGATTTTATTTGCCATACCATTATGTTCGTCGCTAGATTATACTAAAATATCGGAAACTAGGTAGGTGCAAATAAAATAGTCTAAAAATGCTCTGAGATTATAAATCATGTTTCAACCTTTTATCTTGACATGCCCCAAGCGTAAAAACATTGGCAAAGTAAAAACTACCCAAAGAGCAACAACCCGATGAAAGCGATTATATCGATTTCTTTCCTCAACTGCTACTATTTCCCTTTTTCGTCCAATTTGAGCAATTTTCCTAATCGTTCTTACATTATCATTATATAAATAAGGAGAAATAAAACAAAGAAACTAAAAATGATTTAGTTCTCTCTCCCGTTTTGGTTTTAACTCTAATTTCGTCCTGCACCTCCCTTTTAACTGCATTTGCAAAACTGATGATTTATCATCAGTTTTTTTTTCACCACCAGTAAATCGTTTGCTCAATCGCAATACTTCATGTTTTAGCACTGATAGGTTTGTATAATATTCTTAACTAAATTCGCGTTTGAAGGTAGGCTTCGATGTTCTGTTTTTTTTTTTTTTTTTTTTTTTTTTTTTTTTTTTTTTTTTTTTTTTTTTTTTNTCTTTTGTTTTTATTATTATTATTATTAGAAATTGATAGCCTTGCAAATAGCATGATTGGAACTCTATTAATGAATCATCATTTTTTCTTCCAAAATCAAATTATATTTTGTAGGCGTTACCCTTCGATTCATTTTGCTATTTTTCTCAGAAATAGCGTGTGAATAGTGTTTTTTCGAACTACTCAACTGTTATTAACGGGTTGTGTTTATAGTTACCAATTATCTCGCTGTAATTGAGAATGTTTGTCTAATGATTTTGGAGCAAACGTTTAATAGCATTACAACAATTTACGAACTACCAGCTATCATCGATTGGTATTTATCCTCAGTTTTCGTTCTGTTTTGTTTATCAAGCAATTTTATGTTGAATGCATCGTTTGATAGATTTACACGAAAATAATCTTTTATCGATTTAACTTTTATGTGTGTTGAAAGCTGTGAATTTATTAACGATCTTATTGAAAATGAAATTTCGGTCTATTCTGAAATGTTATAAATGATATTGTAATTAATATAAATGATACTTCGAAATTGAAGTGTTAATTATTTCTAGCCAATAAAAGCTTGTCTCTGTCATTCGGCGTATACCTTTAAATTAAAACATTTTAACTTAATTTATTTTTTAGGATATTATGATTATTATTGATTTATTAGTTTCGTAACAAAGGGTTCGCGCTTTCCACTTCATTTAATCAAAATATTGATGTCAAATTTATCTTGATTAAAACATTTTTTTTTCAAAATGACAAAGCTATTTTAATCACTTTATTTTTATTTGCGCTTTGATAAGTAATTGACATTTCAATTTTCTAACAGTTTCTTTTATGTCTAAGTAATTTACAGAGATACATTAAAGAGCTTGGGGCAATTTAATAAGCCACATTTTCAAATGCTCTATAAAATGTCTCTTGATTACGCTGTTTTCTAGATGTTTTTAAAACAAAATTAGTCGTGGAAGCTGGTTTTTTATCTCCTTAACGTCTCACAGCTTTATTTATTTCTATTTATAGCAAGAATTTTTATCGATGCATTAAATCGGAATATATAAAAACAATTTAACCTAACTTTATCTCCCCTTCCCCTAAATTAATGATTTTGCATGATTTTACCAGTAATAAAATCCAAAGTATCCTTATTTGGGTAAAAAGTTAATATATAAATTAATAAATAATAATAGTAAAAGCTATAAAAAAATTTAAGAGCAATTTGCACATAGAGTATAATTTTAATCTGCAAATGTTGAAATTTCAGAAAATTTGTATTTCGTTGGATATTTACCGTACGGCAAAATGATAAATTAATGTAATTAGTCTAGAAATACAATTTATTTATTATTATTTCATTTATTAAAAATACCCTGATTTTTCTTCCTTAAAATGTCTGTACTAAGTGTAGTGTACTAAAACATAAATCAACGAACGGCATCTTAAAAAACTAAATTTATACTATATGCAAATGTTTATTTTCTCAGACTTAAACTAAACTTTTCTAGTTATAATTTTAGAAAGCATCAATTATTTTCTTTGAAATATCTAGATTATTCTATATATGAAGTTTATTTATTTTGGATTATTCACGCTTAATTTAAACGTTATTCTTGTTTCGAATGTTTACAATAGAGTTTAATTCCTTTCCATACACACTAAAACTCGCTCTTAAGTAAATTTGTCGAAGCAGTTTTTCTGTTTATCTAATTTTTACATCTTACGAAATAAATGTAAAAACAATTTATTTGTGGATGTTTAAGTTGTTGAAATATATATATTCTAGTTTTATTGACGTAAAGATATTTTTTTAATTAATTCAGTCTTTAATTTTTCTTTTTCTAATTTTACTCCTGTTTTTCCTACCTTAGATAAACTGTGAATTGGTTGGTTGTTAATAACCAAAATGGTCTTTTATTGGAAGTTATTATCTTTCCCTGAAAACCTTTTATTCGACTTTTTAATAATTTATAAACATGTGGATGAGTGCATAAAATTAATTTGATGTCAAGTTATGTTTAGCTTTATTTGATGTCAATTTTTATTAAAATATATATATTTTTTTTCATGTGCAGTGTGTGGAGTGGAGAGGCGACCTTCCTTCTTCTAGTCTTATGTGCCACATGGACAGTGTTGCCCCTTTTCCTACATGATGAAAAGCCCCTGACTGCTTATTTCTTCTTAGGACTAAATATTTTACAAGGGCTATTAGTTTTCCTCTTTTATTGCCTCAATGCCGGAAAAGTAAGCAATTCTTTATATATGTATATATATATATATATCGTCGTCAGCTCACACGATTCTATCCGCAAATTAGAGTGCTTTCCAATATTGTATTAAGACGGCCAAAGCAATCCACAAATGTATCAAACGCGCATTGATTTATTGACATATTTTGCTTTGGCTATATTAAAAAGACTCTAATTTGCGGATATAATTGTGTGAGCTTCCAACAATATTATATCGTCTTGTTATTTTGTTTTCTAGCTTTTTAGCCTTTTTTTGTAAGCTTTTGAAAGAATTGTATAAACTTGTTATTTTTTGTAGTTTTTCTTTTTCTCCTAAAATTTTTTTTTCTTTTAATCGTGGAAGACTTCTACCGAATCATTTTTAAGGTAGGCAGATGTACAAAATATAAAATTGTGGTTGATTGCTTGAGGAATAAGAAAATAGTTGGAAAGCTATTTATAAACACCTCCAAGTTTCTTCAAGAAATCAATCTGGTTTTTATGTTTTTTTCATCCTGTTTTCCTCACTAGTAATTGAGCAGATTTCAGTAGTGTTCTTTTATCTTCAACGCTTAAATATTATATTGTGACCCCCCTGATGTTATACTTTTTGTTCTTTATTTTTGATAAGGATTCAAGGGCATTAATTATAGTAATTATGGAGCACTTTATACAGTATGTAGTCAATGTATATGGTTGTAAAAATTTAATGCCATTGTTTTGTGTTGCGTGGCTTAAACTAAATTTTGACTGTGTGGGCTTTATCTTTCCAAAAATTACTTGCAGTATTTCTTGTAATTTTTCATTTCAAATATGAATAATTTTTTCGAAAGGTAAACCTTTGTATAACAAGATTTCATTTTCCTTCGTCCAATAGAAAAAAAGAACGTTTCTATCTGAGACAATTGTGCCAAAAATTAGGCATAGGGAATGAAATAAAAGATGGCTATTGTTGAGTTACCTTAAATTTGCATTAGTTTTTATTTCGACCCATCTTGTACAAAATAATCTGAATTTAATCCATTTTGCCCAAAACTATACTCAACTAGATTTTTAAAAAAGATAATTCTTAAAAAATGACAAATTTACTAAAAACTGGTGGGTGCAAAAAAAGAATTACATCATTTATGTTAAAATCTAAACTCTCCTGCTCAAATTTTTCTTCAATACAATTCTACATTGCAGTCACTTTCTTGCTTCACAGGAGTTTAATCAAAGAACATAGATTATTTAATATTGCTCACTTATCACTCTCTCTTCTCAATATTTTTTCACGTCCGTAACATTAGACATGAACCTTATTCTATAGCTTATGTACCATTTCTATAGCTTATTTACCATTTCCTTCAATTGTTTCAGGTCCAGAGCACTGATGAGCCTCCAGGACCAGACTGGTTGTGTTCGTGTTTGAAGGAGCCACCTCGCAGAAGAAGCCTCTACAGTCCTCCGGGCAGTTGCCCGCACAATGTCAGTAATCCACTGTCAAATCCACATATCAATAATCCTACGCAGACGCTTTATCCAGGTACGGCTATCCCCCTCCCCCCTAACGCTTATAACGCGATGTTGCTCTATCATTAACTTCCATATTTCGACTTTTTTTCTGACCATCTTTTATTTCTGGTACTTATTTTGGGCTATTAACAGTTATTAATTTCCTCACTTAACTACTGTCATCGATGCTATTTTTCAAATTTGAGACATTATTTACGGGGCTCTGATTTGTAGGACCAATATTAACGATCGCCATCGGCCACCTCGCGACTAAAATCTAACAAATGGCGAGTAAAATGTTGCCTGTCAGTCGCCACCCCATTGCCACTTTTTTTTCGAAAATGACATTGTGTTAAAAATACTTTATAATAGTTTTAAAAAGACTATTCATACTAGGTACTTAATTTTTTCTTCATTTAAGAAATAAACTTTATAATGTTTTACCATATTTAGAAAAATGCCTGGCATTATTAATATCAAGGTTTTTTTTTATCGTTTAAAAGTGGCCAGTAGTAAATTTTGCTCTATATCTGTCCATATGTTTGCTCGTGCTGTTCGTTTCAGGTCCTTTTTGCCGAGCCATTGAATACTATATTGTTCAGATACAAAATCAGCTTAATTTTCGAAGATTTAATGGCCAGCTTGGAATAATAACTGGAACAGTTTTTGTAAGATCTGTTCAAATAAAAGTTATTTTTTGTTGCTATATGTAAATTAGGAATAAAGTAGCTTAATATTTAAAGATTTGTCTACATGCTTTTAATATGCATTAAATATTTATTTTTAAATTTTGGAGGAAACACGGAATGTGATTGATTTTCTAAACGTTTGCCTGAAAAAAATATGGATATCTTGTACAAGTAAACTTTGTACAAGATTTAAGTATAGCTTTAAAAATTGCACTAGTTGTGAAAAAAAAATTGACGATGTTAAATCTCCTTAAAATTCATGTCATTTATCAAATTTTTAAAACTTTAATTTAGTTAAATGCTAATTCAAAAATTTTTTAAAACGAGGTGAGCAAAACATTATTTTAATTTAAAAAAAATTGGAAATTACTTTACAGTAAACCATTTTAATTACATTAATTTGGTCAATAAATTCGATCGAAAACCTGTGCTTTATTTGCAATTAAAATTAAGCAGAGCAATTAAAGAAAAGAAAAAACATTAAATGTAGTATCCCTGGATAGAGATTTTTACAACAGCATCATGATATACTACAATATATTTTCTTGTTATACTCTTACCATCTTTTTTTCTTTATCTCCTTGTGATTTTAAGTTTCCTGACATTTTAACTTTTTCTGATTATTGATATGTTGTGAAATTTTTATCAGTTTGTATGCAGTTTTATAATTTCATGCAACTAGTATTAGAAATTGGTGATATGAATTAAATTATCAAGCATTGATCGAATTTTAATGCGCGATGCACCATAGTTTCCATTACTAGACATTACAACTGATTCTTTATTCATACTTAAATAAACCAACAATCATTGTGAGATGCTGGTATTTAAAAGTAATTGGTATTTTTTTATATTTGTATAACAAATGTGGGTTATTTTCATTATTATTTGGAATGGCAATTACAAAATCCCTTTAAAAGATCATTTTTCTTAAGTTGATTGCAAAAATTTCCTTTGTTTAATTTTTTTTATGTGCCATTAATTTCAGTATTAATTATCTCTATTTTGGCTATTAATGAAATATCCCCTTTCGGAAGCTTATGTAGAAATTAAGAATAACTGTTTTTAAGTATCACTATTTTAAATTTCGATCTTTTTTTCAATGCATCAACAATTCTCTGTTGTTGTTATTTTTCGAAAAGCATCTCCTTAACAACAAAAACCTTATTTGAGGAACATTGAATGCATAGTAATCTTTTTTTGCTATCGTTTCTCAATTGTTTTTGCTGTATTAAAAGCTCTAATTTGTTGAAAAAAGTTCTTGATTGCATTTCTGGAATATAACAGCACTCAATAGTAATAAATAAACATAGTTTGTATAGTTAAAGTTCAGATACTTAATAATCCTTAAAAACAAGTCTTTTTGATGCGAATTCAAATTCAGTTCCCAGATACTTGATAATTGTGTAATTATTATTAAGTTTACAAACTAGAAGACCCCTGACTCAAATTTATACAAAATTACCAAAGGTTATGGAATCTTTGCTAAGTCCAGGTATTTGAGGAACAATAAATGCATAGTAATCTTTTTTGTTATCGATTCTCAATTATTATTGCTGTATGAAAAGCTCTATTTGTTGAAAAAAGTTCTTGATTGCATTTCTGGAATATAACAGCACTCAATAGTAATAAATAAACATAGTTTGTTTAGTTAAAGTTCAGATATTAAATAATCCTTGAAAACGAGTCTTTTTGATGCGAATTCGTAATCAAATTCAATTCCTATATACTTGATAACTGTGTAATTATTAAGAAGTTTACAAACTGGAAGACCCCTGACTCCAATTTATAAAAAATTACCGAAGGTTATGGAATCTTTGCTAAGTCCAGGTATTGACCGTATCTGAACTAAATATTTCACATTTTTATCTAAAAAAATATATTGCAGTATTGAGTATAACCATAAATATGCCATTGTACTCTTGCTCAATAACAGGAGCTAAGCTAATATGTGTGTAAATTTTAAATAAGTTATTTGTTTGCTATTAGCAAAATTAAATTCATTTGATTTATGAAAAATCTGGGCATTTTAATGTGCTAAATATCATAACGTTGAAAATGCTTTGCTTTGCAGTTATTTTCCTTTTCTTAAATTGCATTCATTCTCTTTTCGAATTAAAACTCAAATAAAAAGAATCTTTGTCTTTTCTAATTAAATAGAGGATCTTATCTTAGGAATAGGACAACAAAGAGGGTGGGGCAAATATGTAACCTGAAAATGAATTAATTCTACTAATGCTAAACATTACAATCGAAATTGAAACCCGGGTGTTTAGAAATATTTTTTTTAATAAATTTCATTCTAATGTAAGTATTATCTGTGGGCGTTTATTGTAGAGGTGTTAAAGTAATTAATATATTTTTTAATAAAGTAAACTGAGATTTCTTTTGTCTTTGTCACCCTTTCAAGCTATTTAATGAAAACCCTTTGTCCCTGTTGCTTATTATGTTGCTTTGTTTTTTTAACTTTTTACTGTTTTCCCCCGCTTTGAAACCTTTCCAAGTGCCTGGATGATTGTTATTCTTTTGTTTGGATGTTTTTGAAAAATTAATTGAATGAGTTTACTGAAAGATGAAAATGAACTGAAAACGATTTAATTTTCCCCTCCATGTATATCAAGCTAATAAAAGCTCGTGTTTTATGAACTTGTGGCAGAATTTTGACTCGCTATAATGCGTTATTTTCTTTTTAAACAAATTTTTATAAATATAATTTGATGAGATTTAAATAACCTTTTTTTTCATTTTTCAATAAACAATAAGCTCTATTGTGCATATGAGATCAATGCATGTATAGTATTTTTTGTTTGTTAAGTATATTTTTAATTTAAATCTTCCATTATTTAATTTTCTTTGTTTCTGAGTTATTATTATAGGGAAAAAAATGTTATAGGAATAAAAAATGTAACACTGCAGTAGTAGTGGAGAACCTTTTCAAACATTAAAAATTCAGATGTCAGACTCTTTTTCATTAAAATAATAATAAAGTGTTTTTTTAAATCATATCTTCTCACCTTTGTGAACATAGATGGCGCTACTTAAGTTTATCCTAACAGTTATTAATACATGTTATGAGCTCCCAATTAAAATACATTTTACGTTATCAAATATTATTGCATATGATAAAGGAGCCTTCAAAGAACAGTCTTAAATATCTTTTCTACTTTGTCAATATGTTAACAAAATAGACACATGTTAACTTTTATGTCATGTTAACTTTTGTTTCAAGTTTTTTACAACGAACTATGATTGATTGCCCACCCAGATTTAAATCGATGAGTAAAAGTTTGTCTGGGAAGTAAACACGGCTTATACGCAGTGCTGACTATATTGCCACAATCATGGCTTTGACCGCGAAATTAAAGAGCTTTAATCTCCATGACCCCCCTGACCTACAATGGGTAATGCTTTACTTTTCTAAGATAGCCGTATCCAATTAAGCTCCTTTTAGTCAAGCCGAACTTATTCTAAAATTAAAGGGAAAAACTGAGATTGTAATTTTTTTATGCAGTATTTGTAGATTTTAATGTTTAAGTCATGTGTTTTATGTTAAGTCTTGGGTGTTGGTGTGGATGGGGAGATCAGAAAACAATTATGATATTGTAAAAAATATCACAACGATATTGAGTAACAATATTTATAATGCTGCACTCTATCATTCTGCAATGTGGTGAAATGGCAGTTGTCTTATTAAATGTTCTATTCTTGTCATTTCTGGCGGATGCCGAAAGTGACTGTTTGTGTCCTTTCAGTGTCCACCCCTGAGATGGAATTTCCTGGAGCCAGGAGAAACCCCTACCCATCGCTGTGCCACGCTCGGTAAGTTCAATGTGATCCCTCATCCACCCACTCCCTCTCGTCTTACGCCCATCTCCAATTCCATTAACAAACACCCCATCGCCCATCCTTGCTTAATAACTAAAGATATATATTTAAAAATTGTTACTGCTTGTGCTTGTCCAAAAAAACCAAATTCAGTGTGATCCGTCCTCGTATTCCTTGCTAATGTTTGCTTTTTGTAATTGTATTTAAGGTAGGGTTGACATTTTCTCTTGAGGAAAACTATTTTTTTCAGGACACTGGGAGTAAGTAGGAAAAAAAAAACGTGAGAAATTGGAAAAAAATGGAAGTAAAACTAAAAATTACTAATTATAGTTGTTTAACGATAACTATTTAATGACTGTTACGTAAATAATTCATAGAAACTGAACCATTGTCTAAGATAGGTACTCTGCCAGACATTCGTCTGGAGCTGTGGCGGTGACTATGGTAACGAGGTATGATTATTTTAAGTGGGGGTGCGGGGTTCCTCTTTAGGACTGGTTTCGGCGAGAGAAAAAGAAACCTCTTCATCGAAGCTACCCTCCCTAAATTGCCCTCTTCTTGTTTCCATAGCACCAGACTGCCGCAGACTTAGTGGCGGTCAGAGTACCTATCTTAGACAAACAGTATTGCTTGATTAAAAAACGTCATTGGCTTCAAGAATATGCAGAAAATTTGACATGTTTCAAGCTCTTAAAAGTAGGCACACATTCTCAAGACTTGAATGAGGAGAGAAAAAGCTGATTATTTCCGCTTCAATCACATCAGCTCATCTTGATGCCAAGGAGTCTTGTTTCATTGATGTCGATGTTGATTCGCTTATTAACGACATTAGTTCTTCTCCATAGCGCTTGGAAATGCATTTTATCCTGATTTGCCCTTCTGGACTACCGTGATTTTTTTTGTTCTGTTTTGTCATATTTATTTTTGTTTCACTCTTGGCTGCTGCAGTTTTCTTACTTTTGTTTCTCACCTTTATATTTAAAATCACTTTAGTATCTTCTCATTCATGTCACTCAAATCTTGAAAATTGGCCTCTATTTTTGAGCACTTGAAACGTATCGACTTTTATTTCATTCTACATATTTTTGAATGAAGTAATATTTACTGAATAGTTCGAACTTTAGACAAATAAAATTTTAAATAATTTTTTTTCATTTAATTTTTTCCAGAAATTTTTTTTTTCTCCAGATAATATATTTTAGTTTCGTGCAAACTTTAAATAATAATTAAAAAAATCTTAATATTTTTTTTCAACAAAATTTTTTTATTACGTGTATATTTTTTTTAAATTTTGGAAAAGTAATTTTGTTTTTAATTATTTTTCTCTTAATTAAAGCGGACTCTTATTTACCAATAAATTATGAGCTAATTTGTAATCCTTAAAGTTATAATACTACTAAATTTTAAGCAGAATACTGCAAAACTACTGAAATGTGCTATAACATTTATATTTGAAAGCATACTAGTTTTAATAAAAATACTCAATGGAAAAAAACTGCAGTTTTAAAATGTTCACGAATGTTTTCATTTCGTACTTAAATAAAC